>NW_026261780.1:0-141092 GCF_024628925.1 Lodderomyces margitis
CAACAATCAAGCAGTCACTTTTGCTCAGGACATGAAATTGGGTCACTACATGAAAATCTCTCCGTACAACATGTTCTTTTCTCAATTCACGGCTGCTATCTGGTCCTGTTTTGTTCAAATTGGTGTCTTGAGGTGGGCCTACGGTGCAGTCGATGGCTTATGTGAAACTGACCAGCCATCCAATTTCACCTGTCCCGGAGCTAAGGTTTTTTTCAATGCCTCAATTATTTGGGGAGTCATTGGTCCACANCAACGTCAATTCTCCCACGGTCAATTGTACTACGGAACATTGTTTTTCTTCATCATCGGTGCTATTCTCCCGGTTATCAATTGGTTGATCTTGCGTAAATACCCAAACAGCGTCGTTAAATACTTGCACTGGCCCGTGTTTTTCTCCGGTACCGGATTAATTCCACCAGCAACTCCATTCAACTATACTTCATACTGTTTAGTTGGATTACTTTTTGGTTGGTGGATCAAAAGAAAGTTTTTCCACTGGTGGACCAAGTACAATTATTCCTTATCTGCTGGATTGGATATTGGGTTAGCCTGGAGTCTTTTGATTATTTCGTTGGCCTTGGGTTTAACGCAAACTGATTTCCCAAGCTGGTGGGGAAACGATGTCGTTAATGGCACGCTTGACACTGGTGTTACGCAGAATATCAGAAAGTTGTTGAAAGATGGAGAGGCCTTTGGGCCATCTACTTGGTAAGGATAGCTTGGAAGAGTACAGATAATAGTGTGTATTTGTAAATGCGTTTCTATGATTGAAATTTCTGTCAATTTTTTATCGGCGTAATAGGTCACTCTTTGCTGAGATTGGAGAACAGCATTAAAGGAGCTTTATTGCTCCTTTAGAGCTACGATTCTTGTAGCTTTTACTGATAGAATCACACACATATACAACTTTTTAGCTCCAGTAAGAACTTTAGAACTACTTCTAATGTCGGTACATTTTATTTGTGACTATCGTGCGGTATTACGATCTTTTTTATGTAACCGAGAGAATAACAAATTGACCAAAACAAACGGATTCCGAAAAATAATTTACTTCCGCCACCTGGGACCCTAGCACCAATCATAAATCTTCCTCCCAGTCCACACTCTTATACGCGCGATGGCATTTGAAGAGATATACGATTACATTGAAAGAGACACTTTTCTCAAGTATTTCCGCTTAGCGATATTTATTTGTGCTTATCTCATATTCCGTAAGTATTATTCGCAATGGGCAGCCAAAAAGCAGAGCGATCACCAACAAAAATTAGACGAAAAAGAGAGGGAAGAAAAACCAGCAAGGGAAGCTGAAGCTCAGAGGCAATTGGAGGAAAACTTGGAGAAGGAAGCTAATGAATTTGGTTGGGGGAAAAAGACCAGAAAGAATGTCAAAACTACCCAGGCTGTTTTGGAGCAGTTGGCTGAGGAAACCAGACAAAGACATCAAACTGCTTACGATGCACAAGAGGATGCTGATATTGAAGATTTATTAGAGGACTAATCTTATATAGGATATAAGATAGCATTTTATTGTGGAAGCTGTCCGTGTAGATTTTTAGCTCTGTGTGCTCTCTCGCCGACCGATGTCATCGCGCTGAACGAGAATCATTTCTTTAAAAGAAAAAAAAAAATTCAAAAAAAGAGTGAGATGCTCAAGAGATCATCGCCGTAGCTACAACATTAAAGCATTGATAAACCATGGCAGGAGATCCATTCTTATCTGATCCGTCAAAGAAGAGAAAGCGTCTGGATAAGGTTACAAGCACAACGCGAGGCAAAAAGTCTAAATCGTCCACTCCACAACCATCATCCACAACAACACATGCTGATGAAGAGATATCGAGTGCCAGTGACTCCGAAGATGAGCAGTCTTTACAAAATCAACGACAAGAGGAAGAACTTTCATCGGATGAAGAGTTTGCAGCAGAAAGTGCAGCAGATAAACGAAGAAGGTTAGCAAAGCAGTATCTTGAAAACTTGAAAAATGAGGAATTACGCGATTCTGACGACTTTGATGCCCAGGATCTTGACGATGAAATTTTATCAAAAAGGTTACAAGTTGATGTAGCTGATGCCAAGGGACATGTATATAAATTTTGGGGTGACAAAATCTCGCAACAATTGGATGGAGATGAAGTTAAATTAGTAACGACAAGGGTTGGGTCAAATAACGTTACTAGCATGTGCGTGCATTTTCCATATCTATATACGGTTTCAAAAGATATCGAAATTATCAAGTGGAATATAAATCAGGGAAAGAAGCCCCAGAGGATAAAGCACACTAAAGGTGGTTCCAAATACTTTACCTTGAACCAAACACAGCCTGGTTTAAATCATCACTGGGAGCAGATCAATTGTATTGCTGCATCTCCTGACGGGAAATATCTTGTCACTGGAGGCTCTGATTCTCGATTGATAATTTGGTCAAGTGAAAACTTGGCGTGTTTAAAGGTGCTTCCAACGAGATCAGCAGTAAATTCGATTGTTTTTAGAAGAAACACTGATCAGTTGTTTGCTGCATGTGCTGACTTAAGAGTAAGGACATACTCGATTAACCAGTTTACTCAGTTGGAGACATTATATGGTCATCAAGATAACATCACTGATATAGCCGCTTTGGCTAAAGAGACTTGTGTTTCAGTGGGAAGTAGAGATAAAACTGCCATGTTCTGGAAAATACCTGAAGAGTCGAGGTTAACGTTTCGTGGGGGTGATTCAATAGAGAAGAAAAAGAGGAAAAAGGATAACGATGAAGAAACAAGTAGTGATGAACCATTTCACAACGAAGGATCGATTGATGTGGTTTCTATGATTGACGAATCTCATTTTGTAACTGGATCAGATAATGGAAATATTGCTCTTTGGTCATTAGCCAAGAAGAAAGCACAGGATACCAAAAGATTGGCACACGGATTGCAGCCCCAATTTCAGCCACAACAAGCGAGTGCTGAGACTGAACTGGAATTGGCTAGTCGACAAATACCGGCACCACAACCATACTGGATTACTGCCATACATGCGCCAGCTTATAGTGATGTGTTTTTCAGTGGCTCATTTGGTGGCACTGTAAAAATTTGGAAACTAGATGCGACGTTAAGATCATTTAGCAAAATTGGTGAAGTGGAAAATTTACGTGGCTTTGTTGTCAAAATAGACAGTGTTGAAATCCCTGAAACTAAGCAATTGAAAGTGTTTGTCTTGGTTAGTAAGGAGCACAAGTTTGGAAGATGGTTTGGTAAAGTACCTGGCGGAAGGAATGCATTAATTAGTTTTACGTTTAATATATAGCTTTTAAATAGGGTCTGGTGCTTCTGGCGAATTCTATAAGTAGCCAACTTTCTTTTCCTAGCCTAAAATGCAGCCTCGTCGTCTCCTGCATCGTCCATTCCTTCATCATCTCCGTCATCAAAGTATTTTTCTGCATTATAATCGTCGTCTTCATCCTCGTCGTCAAATTCATCATCCACATCTTCTTCTTCACTGGGTATATCTTCCTTTTCCCCTATCTCTTTTTCGTCCTCGTGTACACCTGCTTGATTAAACATTTGCTCTTTTAAAGCTTGTACTTTGGCCTCTTCGTCGATAGTTTCTTGTTTTTCTTCACTCAAATACTCTCGCAATCCACCATTCGATGCAAATTTCGATAACGTTAAGTATTTCTTTTTATTCTTGTTGGATATCCCCATCACCGGATACAACTCCTCTGGAAAAAACTGCACTTGGTAGGGATGCTCTTCAATAGTTCGACCAATTTTCTGCACTTTTTTGTACCTGTCACCATATCGTTCAATACCATCTTCATTAACATTATTCACCTCCTTTTGTTGGGCCAGTTCCCTATCCTTGTTTTTGATTAGATTAGGTTCTAGTTTCCCCGTGTAAAATGGTCCGTCGGATACTAATTTCGTAAATCGTATTGATTGTTTGGCTGCTAATGTCTCTATTTCAGATGGTTCTCCATTCACTGGAAGTATATACTGGGCTTTTTCTGACCCCTCTGATGATTTTACTACATCAGCATAATCTAGTCCAAATGGTAATTGTACTTTTCCAGTGCCTCCTCCTCGAAACGACATTATATTTGAAAGGGATAGGGTATGAGAAGTGATCAAAGGATGCCTATTTCAGCTCAGTGTGTATGTTTTTGTGTGTCGTGAAAAAAAAATATGATTTTGAGAAGACATTTGAAGAAACGCTACCAAATTCTGATGCAAGGGAAACGAAATAGAATACCGTCAACCTGAAGATGTACCCCTTATCTCTATTGGTGTTCTTTTGGTACGACTTAGAAGATATCAAAATCGACCGGTGTAACTTTAGGAGCGTCTTTGCAGTAATTATCTTTCAAAATATTTAGCAATAAACTAATGCAAAATAAGCTTACTACAATAGATTTGTAATTACAACTAACTACTTTTCTGAAGTACCCAGCAAATCTCTTTGGTTTGTTTACCAACCATCTTAACAATCCTTTGCTCCAACTATTTCCGACTGACGTAAAACACTGCCCATTATGTGACTAAAAACTACTCAATGTCTAGATTGCAAATGACACGACACTGATTCCTAATCGGGAGAAAAACAAAATAGAACCAGCCTACTTAGATTTTGTGATCCAACTAGGCAATGCCAATTAATCAAAGAAAGAATGATGGCCCACGCTATGCACAGGATTGAGACCAGATTGTGCACCAACTAGTTAAAAAGTGTAAACCGTTTTCAAGCACAGCACTACTGTTTTTTTTCTTATAGTCATATCACTTCAACAATTGCAGTAACCATGTCTAGCGAATATGACCATTTTGATGACGATCTCGACGTGCCAAGCACAACTATGGATTCTTCCTCCTACACTCAATCAGCAGACGGAACGTTGGTAATAATGGTTGTTCGTGCAAAACATCTACCCAATCGAAGAAAGCTAGATAAGCAATCGCCCTACGTTGTTGTACGGTTGGGTACTACTGCAAAAAAGACTAAATCCGATTTCCGAGCAGGCCAAACACCAGAATGGACCCATGAAATCAGGTTTGATATCACCCGAGAAAAGAAGCCATCACTAAAAATTGATCTATTAGATGAAACAAAAGGCGATCCAACGCCTATTGGAAGCTGTGAGATTGACGCGTCTCAAGTATTTTCAGACCCTGACAATAAACAAAAGGGGAAGTACATTCTTGATAAATGGTATGACTTGACATTCCAGGGTAAAAGAGCAGGTATGCTTTATTTAGAAATGACGTTTTATCCAACCGCACCAGTGCTACCACCAAAGTTACCATCCCATGAAGAAAGCGGAATGCATCATGTGCAAATTGATAGCGGGAGACCTTACGGCATGGCTGTCACACCAGTACATTCGCCCCCATCACAGCCCTGGAAACATGAGTCCAATCCCGTTCACGATGTATTTGTTTCTCTGGATGGCTCAAAGCATAGTAAGCGGTCGTCAATATTCCTGAAAACCAGTCAATATTTTGTCAATACGGGCGAAGGAAGTGCCTCGAGTCATGAGAACCCGGACGAAGTCATATTACTGCAGCCAAAAGTGGGCAGCAAGAGCCCAAACAAGTATATGTCAAAATTCAATAAACTTAAGGACAAGTTTCAATCAAAGCAATCGCTATGGGGTAGCTCAGGAAATGAAAATAGTACTAGCTCATTCTTTTCCAGCCCGTCAAGACGAGACATTTCTCCCATTAGTGCTTATGGATCTAACGATGTGAATGAGTTAGGGGAAGGGTTGCCAAAGAGTCAAATAAGCCAGAACCAGAAACTCGACGATTTTGACCTTGATCTTGAGTTTAAGATTCCTTCTCCCCCTCTGCCACCACCACATCAGTCCCAATCCAAGCCATTACCAGCACCTCCAGGAAGAAAGCCCCCGTCACCGATTTCAAATATAGATTTCAAAGACAGCACATCGATGCCTTTTTCAGCTGATATGATAGGTGTGGATGATAATACGGACAGCTTGCCAACAAAGGTTTACCTACTAGATGAGCCAGTCAAATCGTTAACTTGTAACGCCAGATACAACCCAAGCCAGGAAGTAACAGTAAAGGATGAAATTGATCCCAAGTATTACGCTCCTACACCAAGCGAACATTTCAATAGGCAGATGCGAATCTCCAATAATGCAGTAACCAAGGATGACCTCAAGGTAGATTTAAGAACCAATAGAACGGGATATGTGGGTAATGGTAAATTCAGTCCAAGTGTTTTTCAAAAAATCAATACAAATAAACCGTTTAACATTTATGATGAAGATGACGATGACGACGAAGCAAAACCAGATGTTCCTCCAAAAATTCCTCAGGGGTTGAATGAGATGGAGTATTATCTATTAGACAAGGAAAAGTATCTCCGTGATCTACAAGCTAGAAGGACATGAATATCGAATAGATTAACACTCATGTCTGTAGCTCTACAATTAGAACATATTAGCAATTTATTCAAAAAATAATACAAATGATACAAAAGTAGTATATACCTTTAGAAACTAATAAACGATCGGAATTACAAAAGTGCGGCGACTAAGGCACATAAACCTGCAACAGTTCCAGAATACCGTTCATCGAGTCCCTTGAAACCAGCATCCTCTGAGGCACTCTCTGCAGGAATTGTGACTGCTTCAGATGAGCTCAAATCTGAAGGAGTGTCATCATTTTCAACTTCGAGCACCAAATTGTCACTGCCAGGTAAAGCTGAACTTGTTGCCGTTGATTTTGGCTTGACTGTGACAGTAACGTAGGTAATGGTAAGGTTATTGGTAGCGTTATAACCCTTGTTTTCCAATGTAGAGGTTTCTTCTGCAAGCAAAGCTTCTGAAGCTGATGCTAAGGAACTGTAGTAACCTTCAACTGCCAGTTGCACTGCTACCACTGATGCTAATGACTCGGCTGCTAAAACAGAAGCAATAGAAGCTGCTTCTTCAGCCATACTCAAAGACTCCTCTGGTGTGTACAAAGTCTTTGTGATGGTGATTGTTTGCGTGATTGTGGTGTCCGTTTCAGCTTTGATTAAGCCAGCTGATGCTACAGCTAAAAATAAGGTCTCTGATAATTTCATGATTCAAGTAGGTGAGGTAAACTTTGAATTAAAATGGGGTTGTACTAAAAAAAAGGAAGGACTAGGGTTAGACAAAAATAAGGGTATAAAGAAAGGATATCTAACGAATTTGATGAGTGTAGACTCTAATGGTTGAACCTTTGTTAAATGATAAGCGAATGTGGTGGTCTTGAAGACTCGTTTTTGTAAGTTAGCCTAAAGTTCGTTCAAAATGAATCAAATACTATATTGCAAGCAGTCTGCAAAACAGAGGGAGATTAGCGAGATTTATAACATGGTCAATTCTTTTTCTTGTCTTTTTTTGTATTATAAACCCACTTTGTTGTTTGTTTTTTCAGATCCAAGAGTTTTCAGTCCAACATAATAATCACGAATCAATGCAAATAATAATATCTTTTTTCGGCTTATATTTGCAAGCTTTTTAATCTAGCATGAATATTATTATTATACTTTGAAGTACGCGCTTAAAAGTGACGACTCTCGAGTGTTGTTGGTAAATAAAGAAAACTTTATTTTCTTGGAAATCGTATGCACTTTGAAGCAACGGCAAGCTGTGTTGGATGTGGTTTCACTTCATTTTAAGATGCTTCCAAAAGTATGTGGGGGAGGAAAAATATTCTTTGCTTGAATCACCAGACTTTGCGTAGAGTAGTTATATGCTTGGCTATAATCTTGATTTCCCTGTGAACTAGCTAGGCTTCCCAATGAACCTTCACAAACTTCTGTGGCGAACTTGAAACTCTTTTGCCGTAAACCTTAATTCCAAATTAGTCTTTTTGGTGTTTTTTCTGTACACATAGCGAAAAAGTCTCCTATCTCAAGAGTTTTTGCAACTTTATTTTTTTTTTTTTCTTGTCGACAGTACATCACGTTTTGTGTTTTCTGTACAACGAATTAATTTACGAGAGAAGACAATAAAAGCCCGGCCAAGACAAAATTTCACCAAGTCTCTCGTTAAAATTGCACATCCCATCTACATTTATATAGGAGACATCGACTAAGAGGTGGTAAATGAAAGCTATTTCTAAGCTTGACTTTTATCAAACAGATACAAGGACTTCATTGACCACAAGATTAACACAGGAGACTTTTCCCATTGCATCCATTCAATTACTTTTATCCACATCCATTTCCTCCTTGTTCAATTGATCGATTTCTGCTTGCTCGTGCTCAAATAATGTAACCCCATTTTCCACATCTTTTGTTTCATTTATTCGGTCAACATCATCGTCAGCAATCTTGTTCTGTTCAAACACGTTTCGTTCACCTTTGTCCTTCTCCTCATCATTGTAAAATTCCAGCTCCTTTTCTATTTCTTTATCTCTCTGCATTTGCGAGCCACCTTTGGTATCTATTGCGTCAGACATATCCTCATCTACATCACCAAGATCTTCTTTATCTGCAGGAACATCTTGAAGCTGTACAGAAGGTACATGTTTTGTATGGTCCAAGTTGGATATAATTTGTGTTAGCAATTTGTCTAGATACTCCTTTGAATTGGCATTGCTCATATTTGAAGAACGCACATCGAGCTCATATACAGGGGCGTAATATTCATAGTAACCATTATAGGGAAGTTCTTTGGGCAATATAACACCATTACACACCCCGGTCTCAAATGCCCAGGTCCTTGCAACATTACGAATTGTGTATCCACCACCACCGAGCACCATCATTGGCAAGCCAAGAGATCTAACAAAGTTGACACAATTTGCATGACCCCTCATCGATAAGTTAAACGGTCCTAGTCTATCACCGCTTAGAGAATCACCCCCACATTGTAAAACGATAGCGGACGGTTGGTACCACTCGACAATGGCTTGTATCACAGGCTCAAAAATCGACTTGTACGAAGCATCATCAATACCATCTCGTAGCGGTACATTCACAGCATGGTATTTACCTTTACCAATACCAATATCGGTCAAATTACCAGTCCCGGGAAAAAACTCTCCAAATTTATGAAATGAACAAGTCATTACTCGGTCGTTGGTGTAAAAGGCTTCTTCAACTCCATCTCCATGATGCACATCGGTATCAATATACAACACCCGCGGATGCTTTCGAAGTAGTTCGATAATAGCCAAAACTATGTCGTTGGTATAGCAAAACCCACTAGCCTCCGATTTCTTGGCATGATGAAGTCCACCGGCGTAATTAATGACAATATCAGCACTACCATTATTCAATCTTGCTGCTCCCTCCATTGACCCACCGCATGAAATTTTGCAAAACTCATTCAACCCATCAAAGACAGGACAATCCTCACCCACGTTGAAAATCTGGGCTTCTCGAGGGAACAAATGCAAATTATCAGGCGTAACACGATCGATAAAGTCAATATATTCATCAGTGTGGAATTGTGTCAATTCTAAATTGGTTGCTGGTTCAGCTCGGTAAATTTCCATCTTCTTGTATAGTTCATAGTTCATAATAAGAGAGTGTGTCATTCTGATTCTGTGTGGTTTCATGCAATGACCCGTGCCGTAAAAGTAGTTTCCCACATCTTGATCGTAGAAATAGGCTATTCGTCTCTTTTCTGGCAGGACCTTCAATTCGTCAAACGGTAGTTCAACGTACATCGCTAGGGATACTTTGAGTGTAGTAGGTGTTAGCGGTGGTAAAATTGAGGTGATAGAGATGTGAACCGTGGCCAAATTTATCGCAATGGCTGGCTGGAATGTCTTTCCGAAGGAAGAGTTGTAGGCAGTGGTTTTTCTTTTTTCTTTTTTCTTTTCTTTTTACATTTACTGATATCCCCCTTGACACAAATGTTCACTTCAGGAACTTCTGCTGCGTGCATCACACACATCACGTTATAAAGTCTATAAGTTGTAATATCTATTTAAATTGATACCAGTGGCAACACTCCTCCTTATCTACTGGCTCTTTTTGCCTGCTCTACCACACTCGTCTAATTTATATATTCCCAACAAGTAAGCCAATCTCGTCACGACCAAATCAATAGCCATCTCAATTGAGTCTCTGGCCAAGTCAATTTTCGACCCATCGATTTCCTGCCAGTTGACAGCAATCTCCTTCATTTCCATTCCCTGAATCTGCCCCAAAAGCAATACTTCAACATCAAAAATCCATCGTTCTGTATGCATGTGTGGGAAGATTTGCTTAACAGCATCTATATTGAACATTTTGAAACCACATTGGGTATCATGAACTTTTCTAATACCAAAGATAAACACTAAGGTATGAAGACCATACATTAGGAAATTACGTATAAGTGACCGTTTAACAACTGCATCGGTGTTGACCATGTGGGCACGTGACCCAATGGCTATTGCTGGCTCATTAGGATGCGAGTCGAGGTACTTAATGAGATTTGCAACATCCGAGAACTGAGTAGCACCATCAGCATCAGCAAATAAAGCGTACTTGCCCCGTGTATGTAAAATGCCGTGGGTGACTGCTCCTCCTTTGCCTCTGTTTTTTGACAATTGAACAACTTTCAATGTGTGTGGTTCCAACTTGTACTCATTTGCCAATTTGATTGCGTATTCGGCAGTACCATCGCTCGAACCATCATCAACAATGATAATTTCGTAGTTCCTTGGATAACGTTGCTCAAGGAATTCGATAGCCTCGCTTAACATTTTGTCTAATCTCTCGGTTTCATTGTAACACGGTATAACAACACCGATTTCCACTTGAGGCTCTCTTTTAGGACTTCTTGAATCTATTCTTGGTGCAAGTTCGTATGATTTATTGGAAGTATCGTTGGTTTTGTAATATGATTCACTTGGTGTTGGTAGTCTCGGTTTATGGGAAAATAATATTAATGTAGAATATACAATGGCAGATAGCACAACCACTGCAGCAATAACATAGATTGCGTACATATTGAAATCAAGATGCTCAGTAAGGTCAAAAAGCTGGATGATACGCAGTTGGGTTAGTGGCCGTGTGTTTTTTGCCAACCTGTCTGGTTTGAAGAAGTTGAAAAAAAAAGTACTAAAAATAAAACAATGAAATATATAAATTGAACGCGAATTTAGGTAAACATAGGAAATGCCAGTCTATGGGGTGCCAGTGTGGAAATTGATTCCATCAATCATGCCTCTATGTTCTGGATGACCAAGTTAAGATTGTATGAAATTCCTCTCCATTAGCAGTTTCACCCGCAACAGCTACAAAATTGGCAATGGAAACGTGGCTGAGGCAATTCCAATGTATGACCTCGTGTGTGATTCTCTTCGTCTATAATGCATCTTCTTCTAAAACTAATATCAATAATACATTCTGGAACAAATTACAACATACTACCAATCTTACAATATACACAATCACCACCAAAGCCACTTCATACGTCCCGTGAATCTCTTCCCTCACAATGCCAACTTTGTCACTCGGTTGTTGATAATTCTAGCATTATTCAAGAAAATCTCCACCAATTCCTCTAACCGATATGAATCAGTTCCTTGCTTCACTTTGTCTATGCTTTGGAATATTTCCAACGTATCAGCTTCCATTTCCACCTCATATTTGGTTTCATGATTCACCACCTTTTTACCGGCCTTGTTCTTAAACTCGCGAGGAACCATTACTCGCGTAAGGTCAAATTGGGTGATTGTTGGAGTATGCGTAAATGAGACCCGCTTCTTGTCACGTTGTAATTGAGGCTGGTTCTTTGATATGATGGACTCGATATTGCCTTCAGGCACTGGCACTTCCAACGAAAGCGAAAGACGCAAGTCATACATTGATTGTGGATTGTGAATGTACAAGTCAGCAATACGCTCTTTTTGAATGGCTGTGTAACGCGGTGGTTGGAGTAAATTGTCCTTTGAAATTCTCACTTTACGCAAGTGTTCATTCTTGTTTCCAAGTTGATAGAAGGAGTCAGTTTGATCAGACTCAAGCATATTGAATTTACGCTTGTCTCGAATACTAGTGTCAACTTTCTTTTCCTCTTGGAATTGTCTTTCCAATTCGTCAAACATTTTACGCACATCATTCCAGGCAATCTCTTCAACCTCCATATCAAATCGTATGTTTGATTCATTGGTGTAAATACACTCAGTTATCACATTCAAGTTAATTCGATTCCCTGTTCTTTTGTCGATAATCTTGCCAAATTTTAACTCCAATTCGACGTTTTTTCTATTCGAATCTTCAATATTGGCAAAGTTCGCGTATATCCACTCTGCTGTGGTACGTGTTATTGACGGGGGTGGTATTACTCCAGTAATGCTGCATTGTAGATCGACATATCTTGTTGAAGTGTTGTCAAAGACTGGCTTCAGTGATATTCTTGTAATACCATTGACGTCACCATTGTTAGAGCCTCCATTAGTAATGTCTTTGGGGTCACGTTCATTTGGTGGAGCCCACCTTTGCGCCCATATTGGCGGTGTGGTGTACCTCTTGGGTTTATTTGATTGCTTAATCTTTTTGATCTTGGTTAAATCATCATCATCGGGGTTCATTGCTGGAACGTTACTTGCCTTTCGCTCACTGACTTTTGCTGTCGAGTTGTGGTTATCACCTTCCTCGCGTTTTATTGCTGGAGTATCTTCAGAGTTGGTCAAATTAGCAATACTATTTCGTTTAGAAGTGTTGGGACTTGTCCGCGAACTCGAGAACCCGCTACTGCTTCCCATATGCATTGGATTTGGCCTCTGGCCTAAACTTGGCGAGTTCATAGCACTTGAACTAAAGGGTTTTCGAAACTCTTCTGTAGGTTGTGTAGGTTGTGTTGGTGGCTGTGGAAGCTGCAGTTCTGGAACGGGCTTCTGCTCCAGCACTTGGTCGTGAGATTTAACACGTGGTGGTTCATCGTCTTGTGTCGCATCATTCAACATATTGGTGATTGAATGCCTCTGATGCACCGATTGAGTCGACGAGCGACTGGAAGGTGGTTGTCGAGGTGGGTGTTGCAGCTGCAGCTGCAGCTGTTGTTGCAGTTGCAATTGAGAAGCCGATGACTGCAGTACCTTCGAACTGGTGGGCGATTGATTCTGCTGAGACGATGGTGTCGATCCGCTTTGTGGCGGATCATCGTTTAGTATTGAGCCCACATTCATAGTGACAAGCTGTTAAAGTAGTGGGCAAATAGGTTTGGTTCTGGAAATAACCAGTGATAATTGCAAACTTTGGCCCTGGCCTTTTTCCATATTTTTTTTTCTTTTCTGTTCTTTTTCTGTTGTTTTCTTGTCGTATAAAATTTTCAGTATTGACTCTCACTCTCACTACGCTGTTGATCAGGGCTTTGGTTTCGGTCAAATTAAATACATACATCAACTCTACACAATGTTACAAACATATACCCCGCTCGTTATACAGATGCACCTAAATCTTTGAACGTCCCAAGTTTTTGTTCAATCTGTTTGCAACGGCATCAATGAACTCTTCGGTGGTGACGTAACTCAATCTATCGGTCTTTCCCTGAGCCAATGCCAAATCTTTGGTCATTTTCTTGTCCTTAGAGACGGTATCAATAACAGCCTTTTCCAAGTTTTTGGCAAAGTCAACAACATCGGGAGTGTCATCCAACTTACCTCTTTGTATTAATCCTCTAGTCCAAGCGTAAATTGATGCAATGGAGTTGGTGGAGGTTTCTTTGCCTTGTTGGTGCTGTCTATAATGTCTAGTTACTGTACCGTGAGCAGCTTCAGCTTCAAATGCTTTTCCATCTGGGGTAGTCAAAACCGAGGTCATCAAACCCAAAGAACCAAATCCTTGTGCAACAATGTCAGATTGAACATCACCATCGTAGTTCTTCATGGCAATGATATAACCACCTTTTGACTTCAACATTTGTGCCACCATATCGTCAATTAATCTATGTTCGTACCAGATTCCCAATTTATCCATTTCTGGCTTAAATTTGGTGGCATACAAGTTTTCAAAAATGTCCTTGAATCTCCCGTCATATTTCTTCAAAATGGTGTTTTTGGTGGATGAAAACAAGTTCATCTTACGGTCAATTGCCAATTTGAAAGAACTAAGGGCAAAATCGGTGATGGATTCGTCGGTGTTGTACATTGCCAAACCGACACCTGGACCTTTAAAGTCGTATACAGGGTACTCAATTGGTTCACCACCATCCTTTGGAGTATATACCAATTTCAATTCACCTGCTTGAGGCACAATTATGTCGGTTGCCTTGTATTGGTCACCAAATGCGTGTCTTCCAATAATAATCGGCTCTTCCCATGAAGGGACAATTCTAGGGATGTTGTCAATAACAATTGGTTCTCTAAACACCGTACCACCAAGAATATTTCTCAAGGTACCGTTTGGAGAAAGCCACATTTTCTTCAAGTTGAATTCCTTGACTCTCTGTTCGTCTGGAGTAATGGTGGCACATTTAACACCGACACCATATTTCAAGATAGCTTCAGCAGCATCAGTGGTGACTTTGTCGTTTGTCTCATCTCTGTACTCGATACTCAAATCGTAGTATTTCAAATCAATGTCCAAATATGGGAAAATCAATTTGTCCTTGATAAATTTCCAGATGATTCTTGTCATTTCGTCACCGTCCATTTCGACAACGGGGTTCTTGACTTTAATTTTTTGAACTTCTGACATGTTTACTGTTGTTTTAAGGATATTGCTTGTGGAAGATAATGAGAACTGTACTGACGTAGGTGGAGACAGTTAAATACTTTTTGTAATTTCTTTTGTGACGGAAAACTCCGAGACTTTTATATCGAGTGGTGGACAATAAACTAAATCTGTTGTACTAAAAGTTTATAATTTTATATTATAAACTGCAAATAGGGAGGAGGGTGGAGAAGATCACTAAGGGGGTTGTGTATGTAGATCAACAATAAGTGGAATGAAGGGAAAGAAAAGGCAAGGGAAGGAAAAACAAAAGAGGAATTTAGTGAAGAAATTCTGGGGATGTCTATATATATATATATATATATATATATTTCGCATATATCTCATACATGTAGAATATGGAATTCAGTTAGTATAATGGTAGTTATCACTTAGTGATGCTGAGTCCATGTATGGCGCGATGAAAAATTTTGACTCCGAAAGTTTTACAATGTTCCTAAATTGGAAAAACAACACCACACAAAGTCAGCACTTAGATACATATATGGATATATATATATAGTTCTATATATTCTTCAAACTCAAACCATTGGATTGTACCTAGCTGCTAAAGCATCGAAACTGTAAATGGGCTGTATGTCCCTGCTAAGGGGTGTCGGGGTTTACTGGCTGGGGTAGGGCAAAGAAAATTTTTGATCGGCAAATAACAAATAACAAATTATTTTATTTATTTAACCGATGCCACAAGAAAAAAACAATGAGTAGAATAAAGTAATGACAAAGGAGAAAAAAGGTGGGGAAGAATTCAATTAAAATGGAGAATAGAAAAGAACGAAAGCAAGGAGAAAACTTTTTCTCCTTTTTTAGTATTGGCACTAATACTGGGGAAGTCCAGTTCGGGAGTCTGGGGCGTGAGCCCTTCGTGTATCATCCTTGTAGCAGATAGAATAAGGACAAAATTCTGGCCACAACTGCGGTACTAGTTTATATTACACTCTCTACAGCTGACAGTTTGTTGGGGCTAGAACTGCAAATGTTATTGTCAGCCTGTACTTGTATCTTTAATTCCGAAAGAATGGGATAAAGAGGCACGTCAATTAACCGTTTCCGAAAAGACATAAAAAAATATATATAGGATAGTTCCGGGTTTGTTACTTTGAAAATACAAAAGCATTCGTAAAACTGATATCTGCACCTATTGTGTAAAAATCGTGTAAAGTCCAATCAAGTGTGGCTATGGTGAACGTATTTGACATATTCCATTGCGTTAATTGGTTGGATATGCGATCTGCCTCACTTCGAAAAGTACGTGTTAAGTAAATACCGACAAAACAAACCTCAGCTTACGAGTTGAGCTCAGTAGCTGCTCAAGAGATTTTTCTCTTCCAGCTGGGTCGTCTTCCAGCTTGGTCAAGTCACAAGACCTGTCATATCAACGTACGGCATGGTTCCGGGAACTAGCTTCAACTGCCGTAATTTAAATATGGCATCAAACCTCAGGATTGTTGTTCTTCCTTTTTCCGTCCAAAATTGCCTAATTTGTTTAGCATTTCCGGCACTTGTAGAGGGGTTACAAAACACCATTTTGTACCACAACTTACTCCGAACAATTCCATACACCGAGTTTCTCCCGGGTAAAATAAAACTTGTAAAACGATCGATCCATTGGAAATAGGGGTGTTCCATTCTCCTGAACTTATGCCTTCAAATTGAATAGATTTATTATGTGCTAACTGAGTTATCAGTTATTGGGTGATCTGAAAATCGAAAACTTTTATCCAGAACAAACGTGGAATAACCCTCGTTATCATTGCATTAACCAATGTATTACCTAAGCACAAAGGTATGGCCCAGCGTCTCAGGTTGATAAAGAAGCCTTTATTTTCCTTAACCCTAGAATATAAGCGATTGACTTCCTTATGGAGTGACGGTCACTGTGTTTCGATAAGTAATGTTTCTGTTTTAGACAATGACGTAACATCGTCTAGATTGTTTACCTATTTTGTTTTTTTTTCTTTTGGTCCCTACTCCCCTCGCCAATAATAGCAGCACGGCAGCATCAAAACGTAAACAACCTTATCACATAGCATACAATTTGGACACGCAATCTTATCAACTCAAATCTTTGAAGGTGATAGTATTCGGTTAAGATAGCCACCACACATAAAAGCCAAGCAACATCAATGAATCAGAGTAAAGACAATTACCGCAAATCATCTTTTCATGTAGGTCACTTAGACAACCCACAACAATCGCCTTTTGCGGCGCAACATTCATCTCACACTGTGCACAACAAACCAAATTTAAAGACAGCTCGTTCTTTTGACTACCCTACGTTATCTATCAACTGTCCGTCGCAATCACTCAGACCAAGCACTACCGTTCCCTCAACACCATCAGTTCCCAGACACGTTGTCCTGCCAAGAAAGAAACAGTCTGTCAACAGGTTGAACATAAGATCGCAAGTATTCAAAAGGCAGCATTCTCAAAGAAACCTAACCCATAGCCAATTACTTGATCAAGATCAAAGTGATATCGATGTTGATGACGACAACGACGAATTAACGTCTTTACGTACATCAAAAGCTAGTAACTCCATTATTTCAAACATCCGGAACGGTTTATTGGACCCTATACAATCGCTGCGAAACTATTACAATGACTTCACCACCATAGATTGGGCAAAGGCGTATCTTAAAGGAAATCAGTTCAATTATTCGTTGGAGAAAAATGAATGGATTGGATACGGCAAAACAAATGACTTGGACAATTACACTGACCATAAACAGATATCATTCTTGCAGAAACAATACTACATACTAGGGAAATGGATATTGATTGTACTAGTTGGCTTATTCTTTTCGCTTATTGCATTTATGATTGATAAAGTTGAGATATTATTGGTAGGGTTCAAGTATGGGTACTGCAAGTCGAACTGGTTCGCTAGTCAGGTATCATGCTGTGCTGGTGTGGTCCAAAATAACAAGACGGTTTTCCATTCAGCTTCTGTTGATGATCCGCAATGTCCCAATTGGATTAGCTGGTCCCAATTATTTCACAACTTGTACTTTTGGAATATAATTCGGTGGGATTTTATCATCTATGTTGCACTAACGATAGTTTTAGCAGTTGCTGCGTGTGTAGTCACATTGAAAACTAAAATCACTACTGGCATTGAAAAAGAGGAAACAAGTACAGAACTCACATATAAACCACATCTCGAAGTGCCTCAAACACAGATCAAACAGCGTGTACTCTACACAGCCATGGGGTCGGGTGTGCCCGAAGTCAAAATAATTCTCTCGGGATTTGTTATTCGCCGCTTTCTTGGTGTATATACTCTTTTCACAAAATCGGTGGCTTTAGTGTTGGCGATTGCCTCAGGCATGTCATTGGGTAAAGAGGGACCATACGTTCATTTGGCGACCTGTGTGGGAAACATCATGTCACGATACTTTCCTTTTATTTACACCAATGATTTCTTTGAAAAGCAAATATTGTCAGCAAGTGCATCTGCTGGAGTAGCATTAGCTTTTGGCTCGCCCCTAGGTGGTGTCTTGTTTATTTTGGAAGAGATCAATAACCATTTACCAAATCATCAATTGTTTCAAGTGTTTTTTTGTGCCATTATATCGACATTGTTCTTAAAAGTGTGGGATCCATATGGTACTGGGAAAACAGTGTTGTTTGAGCTTGAATATTACTCAGATTGGAAGCCGATTGAATCAGTGCTTTTTGTCGTATTGGGCGTTGCAGGCGGCGTTTTTGGCGCATGTTTTGTCAAGTTTATCAATTGGTGGCCAAAAGTGTTTCGAAAACACAGCATCATCAAACAGAATCCCATTTTCGAAGTTGGTCTTATTGCATTAGTCACTGGCTTGGTTACCTTTTGGAACCCTTACACCAAACAAGCGTCTTCGGAATTAGTTTTGGACCTCGCCACTTCATGCTCGGGCCGGGAATTGGACCGGTCATTGTGTCCCACTACGGGTCGCGAATACTTGCACGAGATACGGTCACTATCGTTTGCATTCTTCGTCAAGATTGCCTTAACTTTTGTCACGTTCGGAATGAAGGTTCCCTGTGGTATATATGTTCCCTCAATGGTCGTTGGTGCTTTGTTTGGTCGGATATTTGCCATGGCGATTCAGTGGATAAGCATTGGGGTTGAGAACGGCGATGAAAATTTGAGCGGTGGGGTAATGGCATACATGTTTGGGTCATTTGCATGTGGGCAAAACTCGTCTTCTGGAAGTTGTATTGATTTGGGCATATATGCTATGATATCTGCCGGTGCATTTATGGCCGGAGTGACGCGAATGAACATCACCATTGTTGTCATTATGTTTGAATTGACATCGTCATACACTTATGTGCTACCCATTGCTATTGCTATTTCTGTTGCCAATTGGTCTGGAAGTTTGTTGGAGAAAAACTCACTTTATGAATCGGTGTTGATCAATAATGACTACCCATTTATGGCATCAGACTCAGAGCCAGTTGATCCAAGGGTTAGAGTGATTGATATTATTGACGATGGGCTAGCGTTTGCTCCTGATAAGTACAACTCCGACACAAATGACAAAGGTAATAATATTTACATCGATTTGACTGATCTGAATTATGTTTCGTTTACTGTTCTTGAGGAAAAACTTTGCATTCTTGCCAACCACAGCTTACTAGATGGAGGTATCCCAATCATCAAGAACAGGAAATGCAAGGGCCTCATTTACTTTGCTGATTTAGAAATCTGTCTCGATAGAATTAATGCGTATTTGGATGAATGTGGAGTCACGCAAAGAGAGATTGGTGATATCTACTGTAAATTGCTCCACGGTCCGACAACCACAGTACACCAACCTATAATAGACGAGGGTAATGATTACTTTACATACGGATCTGCAGCATCGCTTGATGATCCACTGGCGCTTGATGAATTAACCGATCTCACGCCATATGTAGACATCCACCCACTTTTCATTAGTGAGGAATCGCAGTTGAGTTTCGCTAGTTTAATATTTGAACGTATAGGTAATCGGGTCATTGTGTTGTTGAATACGGAGGATGGCGCTTGTTGTGGAGTGTTGCACAAGAAAATTTTGGTGGATTATTTACGTCGATGTGAGAGCAATGGCAAATAGTATAATGAGATAATGAATTTTACGAAACGAATAGGAAGCTATTGTGAATAGTTTAAGTGGTTATCTAGCTAATTATCACCTTTTAATTTGCAGCAAATATAGAAATCAGTAATGAGCTGGCGACACAAATCCAACTGCATTGGCAAGGCAACATAATTTATAGACTGACTGTGCTGCTCAATTCCATAGTGGTTCAAGATTTCGCAACTAGGTAGGACCACATTTTGCGCCACTATTTTCAGCACTTCAATCGAATCATATTGGTACGTTTCATAAAAATTTAAGTGCAGTTGGTAGATCTCAAAACAGACAATTAGATAGTGCATGATTTCGATAAATGTTGCGTTATTGAGCATGTTGAATTTGAGAAACACCATTAACGAAAGATGGTTTAATGACGTGTCAAGGGAGGGTTTATTTTGGAAATATTGCAACAATGATTGAAAATACAGCGAAATCAAAGGGCTCTGGTTATCAAGATTGTAATCGCCAAGTGACGCTGAGTATTGTGTCAATATCTCGGCGAACCTTTGAGAAACTGGTTGGGCATCGCTATTATGAATCCTCATGACTTTTTTTCGTACGTGGTCGATGAAGGTTAATTTGACATTCAAAAATTGTGTTCCGTCCTTGCTGTTCAGCAACTTCAAAAAGCATTGGTCTTGTCTATACAACACATCTGCCAAAACATAAATGAACCGTTCCAACTTTCGATGATCCTGAAGTTTGTCGTTCAAGTACAACTGGAAAGTGAAGTCGTCAACCAATCGACCCAATGTTTTCGTGGCTCCTAAATCCAATAACCTCTGTAACATGAATATAACCGAATCATCATTATGCATGGACAAGTTCAAATGTTTTTTGAACATGGTGATGAATTTATTGAAGTACTGGGAGCCCAACTCAGGACCTGATTCTTCCATGGCATTAATAACTGCACTCAATACTGGTTCAAGCACTGATATATGCAACAAATGATACTCTTCTGAAGGGAAAAAGTACAAACTGGCCATATCATCAAAGATGTCAATTCGTTGTGAGCATAAATATTGATTCAACTCGGGTGATTGATTACTCAACTTGACGAAATCCTCCCAGTTTGTAGTTTTGAATGTTTCCAACTCGTTTATGAGAAAGTTGTCGATAATCTGTTGAAGTGGGAGTAAATTAATTGGATGGTGACGTATACCTTGGTTACTGTCGGATATCCTAGCGATGTTGTTTAACCAGATAGCCAAAATATCCCCATGAAAGTTACAAATGTTCAACACTTCACTCACTAGTCTGTTGGCATATGGTAGTTGGTAAGGAGCCAATGATGTGTGATTGGTGAAGGTGGTTAAATGATTTGTCAAAATCGTTGCAATAACTGGTAAGAACTTCAGACAATCATTGGACTTTATATAAGCAATCAACATCTTGATAAAGTAAGTAACTAATTCAAATAAATGCTTATCATTGGATATAACTCTGCTTAACCTGATCGGAAATTCGTGTTCGAGCATGTATGGAATAGTACAGTTGTAGGTGCAGATTTCCAGCGTTTTTAATTCTCCTAGTTTTTCAATCAATACATCTGTCACCCTCTTGCGCTCTTTCAATGAGGAGTTGGGAAGATAAAACTTGTGGGTCGTTAGTACCTAAACTGTGATTCACGCTTGTCAAATCATGTTAGAAGAAGCATACGTTGTCAATGTATTCATCAATGGGTTTAGTCAACTTATCCAAGTGATGCTTTATAACAAAAATGTCATAGTTTCGTCTTTGCTTAGTACGCAATTCATCTAGTCTCATTAGTGTTACTTCAATCTCTTGATAAAAGTTAGAGAGGATACTTGTATAGTATTACTGTTATGCTATTTGATTGCAAAAATTTAAAAAGTGCTGGTACAAAATTATATGAAACAATAGGTAGATCCATACATCAATACTTTACTGTACACTTTTTGGGTTTTGTGTAAGTAAAAGCTTGAAACCATACAAAGATATTTTAAATTACACACTACAACACTTTTTTGACACCTGCCCAGACTCCACACTATAGTAAACGATTACAATCTGTTTCATCACGAGACTGGCTTAAAACAGGGCTGTGGCTTTAACTGTTATAAATTCAGGGCCTACTTCTTCTGTTGGGAGGGTTTACTTTTTGTCTTTTTCACTTTCAGCAAAAGAGATTACACGTACCACATATGAAGAAGAGTGCGTGACTATGTACTCATACAACAAGTTTGGTTCAAGAGCTTCAACATCCACATCAACCAAGAAATCATTATCATCCTCACAAACGGTCAC
This sequence comes from Lodderomyces margitis, assembly GCF_024628925.1. Classification (NCBI taxonomy): domain Eukaryota; kingdom Fungi; phylum Ascomycota; class Pichiomycetes; order Serinales; family Debaryomycetaceae; genus Lodderomyces; species Lodderomyces margitis. The sequence continues at coordinate 22,029 of NW_026261780.1, forward strand.
CACTAAATCAACAAAGTTAACATCTTCAGATAAAGCAAAGAAGGATGCGAAGGGGGTTTTGCAGCCCATTGATTACAACAACCATTACATTCATTCAGGTGAGTACGCTACGAGATTCATTCGCAATGTCATCAATCCACTTGATGGGTATCCCAAATTGAATAAACTACACGAGTTAAAGCGACAACAAGTTGAAAAGCATGCAACAAAGGCATTTGGTGTTCGTTGTTCCACTGACAAGATTGTTCCTACATTAAATAATTGGATCGAGAAGCATAACCTCAAATTTGATGTGATAATGATTGGTGCTTTAGTCGATAACCAATTCATACTCCCAGTATTGAACACCTTACCGATCTACAAGTTGTGTTCAAAGCCTGGGTTCTTATTTATATGGTCAACAACGCAGAAAATTCAGCAGTTGACTAAATTGCTCAACAACGACAACTTTAACAAAAAGTTTAGACGATCAGAGGAACTCATATTCTTGCCAATCAACGACAAGTCACCTTACTATCCGCATGTGGCTAATACAGCCGAAGAGAAGTCGTTGTTCGAAAAACAACAATGGCATTGCTGGATGTGCATCACCGGTACTGTTAGAAGATCAACCGACAACGATTTGATCCATTGTAATATCGACACCGACTTGCAGATCGAAAGCCCTTCAACCGTTACAAAACATGGTCGCAATGCATGTCCGGCACAAATTTACCAAGTCGCTGAAAATTTCTCCAATTCCAATAGAAGATTGCATATAATTCCATCGAAATTGGGTCCTGAGACTCACGTCAAGTTACGGCCTGGGTGGGTTGTACTTGGTCCAGATGTTTTGATCAACAACTTTGACCCTGAAACATACAATGATGAATTGCATGCTAAATCGGTCATCAAGTATAAACAAAACGTTACTGGTGCAAACACAAGTTTATCGGCTCAATTTTTAGTACCTCAAACAAGTGAGATTGAGGACTTGAGGCCAAAGAGTCCAGTCATATCGCCTAAGTAAATGATGTTAGTATTTTGATTTAATATATCTCTTAGCATCTTATTTTCCTCTCTATACTTTTGTTTATTCAGATAAATTGATGAATGTTAGGAATACAGTTTATCAGCATCGTAGACTCTGAGTGAGCTGAGTAAGGTTTTCATCATAAACAATGAGGGAATAGACACCAAAATATGTCACTAGTAGTGTAAAATCTCCACATACCATTTATGAATTGTTTTCATTTACACTGTGGAAAGAAAAAGTTTGCAATTAGGGGATGGATTTTTTCCATCTTTCTATAAATATTTTTTTTCTCTTCCAATTTGCAGTCCGGGTAAGCACCCTCACTATTTACTCATAATAAAAAGCCGGCATTAAATTATCAAAAAATGTACAAAACCCTATACATGTACAAAATTGGTTTTCAAAAGGAATTCATATTAAACTTAGATATAACGAATGAAGTTGAGAAACAGAAGCAATGGGCCTGTGTTCCACTAAACAAACAAGAGAGCAACAAGGTAACCCAAGGAAGCACCTGCAGCCAAGCCAACGGCACCGCCAGTCGCAGTTGCTGGGGACTCGGTTGGTGTCACAGTGGCTGTTCCTGTCCCCGTCTCGTTAACATGTGTAGAAGTTTCATTGTGACTAGCATGTGAGGTAGCTTGCCCAGTGGTAGTATTTGCTTGACCTCCAGCTCCTCCAGCTCCTCCAGCTCCCTCTGTTCCTGTAGTGACATCCGTTGTCACAGTCACAGTATCCAGTGCTTCAGACCCAGTGCCAGTACCGGTATTACTGTCAGTAACAGTAATTGTTTCTCCTTCGCCACCTCCATTTGTTGGGGTAACAATAACCCCGGTTGGCGATTGGGGACTTGGAACTGGAGTAGGCTGCTCTCCACCTGGTGATTGATCGTCAGGATTGATGATAGTTGTCGTGAATCCAACAATTACAGTGCTTCCTTGAGCAGCAATGGTGGTTGCACTTAATGCGATTGGTACTAATAATGATACTTTCATTGTCCACGATATAAACTGTACTACAAAAAAAAGAAAAAGCTTCTTAATATTTTTCATGCACTCATGTCTGGTTTATATACCTCAGATTAAGCTCCTCGTAGACATTGCTGCGCACTTTGTATGCTACTTGCGAAAGGAAATTGCAAGAATGGAGTAATGTCTGCATGTGATTGCAGCCAAAAAACTGTAGGAACAAAAAATTGTCCTCGCAAAATGCTGCAAAATAAAGCAGTCAGTTTTTCTGTTTTCAGCTTCCACGATAAAAGAAACGATAGGACAAGGAGACGACTTACATAGACTTTATTTACCCATAAAGAACCGAAAAATTATTAGTATCTAACTATAAACTTTTAAATCTAAAGTAAAGCGATGGCGGCAACATAGGCCAAAGCCCCAGCACTTAAGTAGCTAGCACCAGCACTAGCAGAAGATGAACCTGAGCTGCCACTTGAACCAGATGAAGACGAGTCACTTGATTCTGAAGACTCGCTGCCGCTACTGCTGCTCTTGGTTTGACTTCCGGTACTAGCAATTCCCAAGTCTGAAGCACTTGATCCGCCTCCTAAGCCACTACCGCTACCGCCAGAACCAGTTTCCTCTGAGCCTGATCCAGTTTCAGTTGCATCTGAACCCTCATCGGTCTCTTCTGATCCAGCGCCTGATTCAGTGGCATTAGCACCACTACCAGCACCACTACCAGCACCAGTTTCCTCAGCACCAGTCTCTTCACCGCTCTCACCTGCAGCACCTTCGGTCTCTAAAGCACCACCAGCAGCTGAAGCACCTGAGGCTGCGCCACTAGCTGCAGCACCAGCGCCTGAAGTTGCACCACTAGCTACGGCACCAGCGCCTGAAGCTGCACCACTAGCTGCGGCACCAGCACCTGAAGTTGCAGCACTAGCAACAGATTCAGCGCCAGAAACTGCAGCAGCCTCGACATTTTTTTGCTCAACCACATTATTGTTTGCGGCAATAGCCAATGGAACGAATGATAGTATAGTGGAATATCTCATTATTGCGAATGTTGTGTGTATATTGTTGTAAACCTGTAACTGTTATAAAGCTTAATGTTGACGATCGAAAAATTTCAAACCTTGAAGAAGCAGATCGATCCCCTTTTATAAAGTTTGAACTAGAAGGCTGTGGTCCCTCCATTAAACACGAAATCACCATTTCAAACTATGGCTTTATTGTTCTCGGGGTAAACGTTTCCATAGTGATTTGGTACACGTCATGGTTCCCACACTACTGGCATTTGGCTGTGGCCCCTAAATTTGGGGAGCTTTAGAGTTTGTGCATCGATTTTGCATTGTTTACCTGGAAGGGGTACGCCTTCATTTGTGTCCGTCCGAATCAGCCTAAAACAATAGATTTCTGTAGCAATTTAGGTGAATGCATAGTGGCTGTGAGCCATAGTGGATCTTTATTTACTTTTTATTATCAAGCACACGAAAAAACTAAAGAACAAAGTTTCTTTGTTTAATTTCATTTTTGTTTACGTTTTAGCTCTGACGAGTAAATTATGCTGGTTGTTCACAATACGGGGGAAACTTTGACATAGCCTTCACTTCAGGTACACACACTAACGCGCTCTTCTACTGTCTCCCATTCTCGACTCAGCCACTCCTTTGTGATACTTTGCACCTGGGGACGAGAAAAATTTCCAAGCCTGTACCTGAAAGAATTAGATCTTTGATATCAACCCAGACAATCAGGGGGGCCAGTCGTACAAATCGTTTTATGGGCGCCACTACTTCTACATTTAAAGCCGGCGCGATTGTGAAATTCTCTTCGCAACGGATCTAGCTCCGCTATTACAGTGAACCTTGCAGTGCACTGTGTTCGCTTTTTACGGTCACACTACCTTTAGCAAACTTTGACAATGGTTGCGTCAATGTGCAGTACATGCACGAAGAAAAGCGACTAGTGACGTAAATAAGACTTTTTTTTCATTGCAGTTTCTTTAATTTCAAAGGTTGGAGTTCAACATAATACCTGACGGATGTCTGCTGTCTTCGACTGTCTCAGGAGAAGCTCCTAATGCAAATGATTGTTAACGGGATATGCCTACCAGATAGTTTTACTGTTTATGACTGTTCATGAGTTTTACCTCTGAAAAAGTTCTTCTGCTAATTAATGTCGTGTCTATTTTCTCGGTCAAATAGTTTACGACACTGAAAATCAAGCGCGAAGAGAATCATCTAGAATTGCGCTGGATTTTGCTCAGAAGGTAGCATTCACCCACAAGTGCTCTATACTTTCCAATAAAAAGCTATGAAGAAGGACCTTTACTGAGTAATGACCAGTAAAAAACATGCCCTTGACTATGATACTGATTATGACAGCGACAATGGAGGCATTAATGATCGGGCAGGAAAACGTATAAAATTGGATACGCTATTTAAGAATTTGAAATTGGACGAGAATAAACCAGCGGGTTCGTCGAGTAATGGTAAGGAAAAGGAGTACTTTCTTCCCAATTTTAAGTCACCGCTTGGTGGAGGAATATTTAAAACCAAGCCTGCGCCTCGAAGCTACACCTCATCACATCTCGACTCTTTTATAAATGACAGAATCGTCAACCATTTTCAAAATATTATTACATCAGGCTTGAAAGTCATACCGTGGTACAACTACCGATTTCTTGTTTTGTATCGATTGCAGAAGTGGTTTGTCAAGTTATTTAACCGATTTATCAGAAAATACAACACAAAGAATAACTCATCCATCAGACCGTTCAAGAATCATGAGCAAATTATCCAATTGGTGCGAGATGGGCTCTTATCGTGGAATGACTTGAGAAACATTATCAACGAGGAAAATAAATTGGAGATCAAGCGACTATCGTTGAAGGAGGAAAAACGACAGGCAAAGAAAGATGATAAAATGATTGAAGAAGAAACTGAGACTTTTAAGGAGTTGGGGTACAACTATTGGGACAATTTAAAGTTTGATAAGGATTTGGACATGTTAGATGCAAATATGATGGACGAACCTGAGTTGGGCCAGTTGGCTGAAGAAAACGATGTGCCAATGGACGAAGAAGGGACGGATTCAGGACGAGTGGAAGCAAACTATGGATCGTACTATCATAAGGAATGATAAACAAGATGAATCCTGACATACGCTCATCTCTGGTAACATTTAGGATCATGTAATATACTAGTGAAATTTCAGCTGTTTCCCTTAGAATGACTAGTTGTGTATAGATATGTTGAGTATAAACATAGTGGTTATAGAACTATTACTGAGATTTTAAATGTCTCGTTATTGCTCTATTTTGAATAGCCGTTGTAGGTTTGTGATTTGCTAAGCTTTGAAATGTCGGAGGCGGGCCTTTGAGGAAGACTTTTTTTCCCTTTTCAGCATCATCCATCAATTTTTTTTTTATTTCCCTTTTTTTTACTTCAATTTTGTTCTTATCAGTGAATCCACAACTCTAGTTACCGTCACTACCTTGATACCCATAATGCATTCAATATTCAAATTACCTAACGAGGTTATTCTTCACATCCTCAAGAACCTCAGCAATGAAAAGACAACTGAACTAATCGTGTACTACAAGAATATTGAGTCAGCACTGCCAATTTTGATTCTACTTTACCAACGTCTATTTGGTGGAATATTATTGATTCTGAATGGGGCACCTAGAGTTGACTTCACTGGTGATTATGGACTCACTGTTGGCGCATTTGAAGACAAAATCTTGAATGATTGCTCATTTGAAAATAAAGTGTTTCAGCGTGTCCGACCAAACTTGATCGAATTCAAATTTACCAGACAAACGGCCGATTATCAACAATTTATTAGTGATTTAAATGGACTTCATCATCTTCTTGGGTCAAACGATCTGAGAATATGCCAATATTTTGAACATGCACAACATATTAATATCCACATTGACGCACATTTGGTGTTTATCGAGAATCCAGACTCCCTCAATTCAATCATTATCAAGTTACTATTGGAACTAAGCCGACACAATTTGACGAAAAAGATCAGCAAGTTTACGATAAAGTCGAGTGAAATTGGAAGTCTTTATGTTGCACATTGGTCAAAGCTCTTCCAATACTTTAGCTCATTAAGCACGCTTGATCTTTCAGAGAATTTAATACGCAGTAATCATGAACATTTCTTGGACGTTTGGGGAATGCTGAAAAAATTTCCAAGCACCCTAACAACATTGAATATGAACAATAATATGTTGACTTATATTTCCAAGGATTTCATTTACAATTTACCACCAAGTCTAGAAGTATTGCTAATGAACCAAAATGACGTTGAAATCATCGAGCCTTGTGATCTACTGAAGCCACTACCCAAATTGAAGAACTGGAGTTTAAACTACACAAAATTGTGTGTGCTTAGCCCAACGATGTTTAATAATTGCGGAAAGGATTTCGTGTTGCAAATAAAGTCAACCTATTTGCCTGAAAGTGATTTGGATAAACTACAGGCGATCGCAAAGCATCGTGGGTTTCAGATTTTCGTTTAGAAGGAAGAGTCCAGAGGGAGCTTTGAAGGAGAGCTCTTGAGGACAAATTAGTACCTATAGGAGCAAGAAGATTGCTGTAGAACTGTTTGCACTAGCTTTAGTATTATAATCTAATGTTTGTTAAAGCGTTGCCCAACGTTTCCAAGTGTATTGAATTAATTGCTTGTAGACCGGCGTTGTTCTAGAATCTCTCTGCGTATGAGAAATCGCAGATCGTCTGAGCATTTTTTTTTCTTCAGTAATTAGTCCACCGAGTCGGCAACGTCATACATCAAACCCCGTAGATGTTAATATTTAGGCGACAGTTGTTTGGACTTGCTTCAAGAGTTCCCAGAGAGAGAGCAATTGTGCCACAGGTGACAAGATGCATCCAACGACATCTCATCAAGCCTCAACCGTCTTTGGTGTTGAATCAAATACGGCTAAATTCTACCAATACAAACAAAAGCGACCAGCCCCAATTAATCAATCATCAGACACCAAATGAACAAGCGAACCCTTCTTCCAATCCATCCACAGAAGCCAAAAAGACCCCTCGATCTACATTGTTCAAAGATTTACTCAAGCTAATAAAATTGGCCAAGCCTGAGTCGAAATTGATTTTTTTTGCGTTATTATGTTTAGCAATATCGTCAGCAACCACTATGTCCTTGCCTTTGGTCATTGGTAAAATTATAGACACTGCCAAACCTTTGGACGAGAGAGAAGATGATGACGAAGACAATGCCAACAAGTCTGCTAATGACAGGCAATTGATATTTGGTTTACCACCAACTCAATTCTATACCGCGCTATCAGTTATATTTGTCATTGGGTCATGTGCAAACTTTGGTCGAATATACTTGCTAAGGACAGTGGGTGAAAAACTTGTTGCAAGATTGAGGTCACGCTTGTTTTCCAAGATCTTGGCCCAGGATGCCTATTTCTTTGACATTGGGCCTACAAAACTGGGCATGAAGACTGGTGATTTAATTTCTCGAATTGCGAGTGATACCCAAATTATATCCAAAAGTTTAAGTATGAACATCAGTGATGGGATGAGAAGTATCATAAGTGGAGTTGTGGGGTTGTCGATGATGTGCTATGTGTCATGGAAGTTGACTTTGTGTATGAGTTTATTATTTCCTCCCTTAATTGCAATGTCGTTCTTTTATGGAAGACGAATCAAGGCTTTGTCAAGGTTGATCCAGGAGAATATCGGAGCATTGACAAAAGTGACTGAGGAGAAATTGAATGGCGTCAGGGTTATTCAATCGTTTGCGCAACAACAATCGGTTGTACACGGGTATAACAAAGAGATTAAAAATATCTTCAACAGTTCATTGAGAGAGGGAAAGTTGTCGGGTATCTATTTCTCAATAAATGGACTTCTCGGGAATATAACAATGATTGGATTGCTAGTCGTTGGTACCAAACTTATAGGTATGAGTGAACTAACCATCGGTGACTTATCAAGCTTCATGATGTATGCCGTTTATACTGGGTCATCAGTCTTTGGATTGGGAAACTTTTATACTGAATTGATGAAAGGATTGGGAGCTGCTGAAAGGGTCTTTGAGTTGGTGGAGTACAAGCCATCAATTTCCAATAATCTTGGAATAAAGCAGCAGCTTAAAGGCGATATAATTATCAAGGATGTTGACTTTACTTACCCATCGAGACCTGACGTGATATTCAAAAACTTAAACTTGCATATAAGAGAAGGAGAGAATGTATGTCTAGTGGGACCGTCAGGCAGTGGAAAATCCACCGTTAGTCAGTTGTTATTGCGGTTTTATGATCCCAACAGTGGCCGCATTAGTGTGGGAAATGAGCCTCCAATAGAGATCAAGGACTTGAATTTGAATGATTACCGAAGACAGCTAGGCTATGTGCAACAAGAGCCATTACTTTTTAGTGGCACTGTTAGAGACAATGTAACCTTTGGTAAACAAGATGCGACAGACGAAGAAGTTGACCAAGCATTGGAATTGAGTCACTCGATAGCATTTGTCAAAAATCTACCTGATGGATTAGACACCAAGATAGGCGCCTCTACTTCAACACAGTTGAGTGGTGGTCAGAAACAGAGAATATCATTAGCCAGGACTTTGATTAAAAATCCAAAGATCTTAATTTTGGATGAAGCAACTTCTGCTTTGGATTCCATCAGTGAGGAACAGGTTATGAAAAATTTGTTAGGGTTGAATAGGGAGAAAGGAGTGACAATCATTTCAATTGCTCATAGATTGTCGACAATCAGGAACAGTGACAGAGTAATTGTATTCAATGAAAACGGTGAGATTGTTGAGGATGGTGATTTTAGCAAGCTACACAGCAATCGCAACAGCCATTTCAATAAATTGTTGAAAACAAATACACTCGAGTAAGTGAGTGAATGCACTTGTGCTTTGTATATAATAAACGATAGAGAAGAGTAAAGATATTTCGTGTAGAGGTAATGGCTCTTTTATTAGGAGATCTGAACTTCAAAGACTGATGGGGATTTTTAATTTGTGATTGAATGAAATGCGAGTCCTGTACAAGAGGAGTTAAAGGGAGTTCGGTTGATGCTTTAACAGTTTATAATTATTCTCTTGCATAATAAAATATAAGGAACGCATTGCAGTTTTGTGTATCATGCGAACTGTTTCTTAACTCCGTGTGTTATTTTTCCCAAGACTGAATCTCAAGCTCACTTCCAAAATTAGAACCCCACAATTCTCCTCGACCGATAGCAACTTAAACAAAGTTGCTAGTTCAAAAGCTCTCTTGATTATAGCGTGTAGTGACACCTGTCTCATATTACTTGCTTCTAAGTAAAGCACGACTAACAACAAAACAAAAGTTTTTGTGCTGGAAAAGTCGGCTAATTTTAGTCTTGGGCCGTTTCCTCGGACTATATGGAGTTTAGATTTATCAACTTGCATCAGCAGAGCAAGACTTCATTTCATTGCTAAGAAAATGAGAACCTCTGTAGGTTGCCTCATCTATCAATCTCGGCTGAAGTGATTATATCAAACTACATTTAGTGTTCAGTTGATGGTAATATTGCACCGGCTTTAAGGTGTTAGTCCGATAATTCTTACTAATATACAGAACAAAGTTGCTCTTGCTTTTTTTGCCCTCTGAGGATTTGTTCCCCAGATATCCAGAACAATCCAGACAAACTTAATTGAATAGCTCAGGCGTCACTACTTCTAGCCCACCGTCTATCATCGTCAGCCTATGATAAAGGTATTTTAACTTTTGTGAACTCTTGAATTTCCACCTTTTCTTTTTTTTATTATTATTATTTTTGAGGTATCTTTTTATCCTGTGAAATATATAATCAATACTCTACTACAAATCAATCTTACGACACAACTTTCAAAGAGCTAGGAAGCGTTCTCATTCAAACCTGCAGTCCACTGCGTATATTTATTAATTAGACAAAGTAATTAGTTATGCCATTAAAAGACGCAGTTCTGTCCACTACTCATTCCGTTCAAGGCTCATTGAGCACCCTACGCGGTTCTACTGACATGCATGGGTCAAGTAATTATCGTCCAATATCACAACTAAAAGGAGGGTCTAATGTGAATAACGAAACAAAAAATGATTCGCAAATCCCCGAAAACAAAAGTGATAATGATTCCGATGAAAAGACGGCACTGGTTGTGGATGACCAGGATGGCCACATTGAACATAAAACGAAACAAAGCAACAATCATGATAAAAGCAGATCAAAAGATTTGAATGATCTGCATGAATCAAGTAGAGAGTCACATACAGCACACAAGCCAACTCTGCCAAAAGATGATCACAGGAGTCACCTGCACCACCACAAAGACAGCGAGGACGAGGGAGAGGACGCTGCTATGCCATTCGGTGATATGGATACTAACTTTTTCTCAACGTTGATGAACAACACTACGCTAAGCTCCGGTTTTGGTTCATTAAGAAATTTGAAAGCTTCGGCAATGGAGAATTTTTTGAAAAGAAAGAAAGATAATTATGACGAAGAAAAGCCGTCGCTGCATCTTCATCACCATCATCATCATCACCACAACCAATCGCGTCCACATCATTTAAATCCTGGACAGAACCCATGTGGGTCTACCAGCGGAACCTTACTGCCCAGTTTAAGTAGCCCCAGCTCACGACCTGGGAGTCCTCTGTCTCAAACTTCACAACATGGCACATCACGATCTGGAAGCCCTCAACCAGACTTTAATCTTGAACACTCCAACGCTTATCTTAAAAGAGGTGGCCACGGTTTCCTCCACAATGGCGTTATTAGCGGTGAGAATTCAACAGCTGAAGATTCGACGGATGAAGAGGAAGAGTATGATGCTGCTGGGTTAAGTGACCCCGGTGTGCCACAAAGAGAAGCAGTCGAAACATTTCTTGCTAACGCAGAGTCTACTCTGACAGCAACAGCAATGAATCTGGAGGTCACTTCTTATTCAACGTTGAACAATGACACTGTCACCAATAGTGAAACCCTTACAGATGGCGAAACTCTCAAAGGTTCAAGAAAAAACACTATTGTACTTGATGGTGAAGGGGCAGAAGGATTGACGAATGATCAAATCGAGCATTTGACACCATTCCAGAAATCAGTAATTAATAAATTGGACCCTCATCATATTAAGGAAGGGGTTCTTGTTAAAATTAAGGATCGTCAAAATGAGCCTTTGGATGATCGCTTAAATGCTACGAGGAGAATGTTGCGCTACAGAATTGCAGAGAGATTGACAAAGACGTTTGATTTAAAGCCTGATGATATATTTTGTGGTAACTTCAATTCATGGCTCGTTAAAGATGTGATACTTCAAGGCCATATATATTTGACTGAAAAGACCTTGTTATATTTTGCCTTCTTGCCTAAGCGATTTAACACTGAAGATCCAAAGGATCAGGAGAATTTTGATGATTCTGCCAACAATATTCACAAGGGGACATTGGGTATGAAGACAGCAAAGTACGGGGACTCGAAGTTCCTGTCGGTTTTAACACACAGGTATTGGGCTATTCTTCGTACCGATACTTTAACCATATACAGCTCTTTTACGGATTTATACTTTCCGCTCAAAGTTATTGATTTGAGAACATGCTTATATGCTGAGATATTGACAAAGGAAAAAGGCAAAGAAGCAACTTCACCGACGCTGAAAAGCACACAAACCGGATCAGCGATGCGTAGTGGGTACACGTCTGGATACAGCACGCCACCCTCGATACTGGAAACACCATCTGACCTCGAATCAATGCTTTCTCAAGAAGGTTTTGGGGCAACCGAGGACAACGTCGAAGCGAGAAGCTCCTCTGTATGGATTGGCTTGGTTTCTAAGAAAAAGACGTATCGGTTCCAATGTGATAACTTGCATTCAGCAAGACAATGGTGTAACAATTTAACGAAACAGATTTTTCAATTGCATAATGCCACGACCAATGGCGAAGTGTTGGTTAAGATTCCTATTGCTAATATCACCGATTTCAGAAGACGTACTATTTTTGAAGAAGAGGAGGGTGGCATTGATGACGCAGAAAATGATATACCTTTGAGCCTAAGTATTAAATACGTCACCAACGATCCTCTGGAGAAAAGGAAGCGAGATAAAATAAAGGAGAAACTTAATAAACATGGAGAAGAGGAGATAATATTCTTGATCCCAAAGAATGGTCTAGACTTTTTCAAATCTTTCGAAGGGGCTATGGAAAAGCAGGCAAATAAAGTTGCTCGAGAGAAACACAATATGTTTGGTTCTAAAAAACAGGAGTTGGAAAAGTCATACTCTACGTTGTCGCCGTCGTTGAATGCTTTAGTTCAGAACGTAATAGATTCAAATCTTCCAGAGGAGAAACGTGATAGCGGTTCGGCGCTTAAGAGGTTCGGCAAGTCATTCGGCTTATCTGCAAAGTCTGATGATTCTTCGGTAATGCTGGATGGAGGCATAAGCCGATTAGACATGGACCACCTTTCATTCCCGCACAGTCTATCAGAAAAGGTATTCAAAGATTTGGAAATCACGTTTGAAACGACGTTTAAAAACTTGAAGGATGCTACGTCTAGGTGGGACAACGACTACCATGACATTATAACTGCCATGGATGAACTTCCTATACCTTCCATACTGGCAAATCCGAAAGAATCGAAAAAGCGAGGTTTCAGTAAAAGCATTAAACTATTTTCCAATATGACAGCGAGGTTTTCTGCATCTCCTATTCACTACACGATCGAAGACAAATACTATGTCTCGGATGCCAAGGAACGCGAAATTGCATTAAAGCATTTCCAGGAGCATTTTTCTTTGTACAATTCAAGATTGGTTGCATCTTATTTCTGTCACTTGTTACGGACTGTTCCTGTTTATGGTAAGTTGTATGTTTCTGAGCACGAGATATGTTTCAGAAGTTTGCTCCCAGGGGTATCTACAAAGATGATTCTTCCCCTGACCAGTATTGAAGGCGTTGAACCAATCTCAGGAAAAATATATGCTGGAACCAAACTCATCTTGCAAGGAGCCGAAGAATTGGATTTGGAATTTGCATTTGCCAAGTCTCGTGATGACTTCACAAATGTTGCTCTAGAATTGCTAGGGAAGCTTCATGCTAACGAAGGCTTCCGACCAAAGCCACATGAATGGGGTCCTAATTATAACTTAGAGTTGTCCAAGACAAGAATGGAATATACCGACTCCGAGAGGAAAAAACTTGAAGAAAAAGATTCTCGAAGGGATTTGGAGATTGCTGAACTGAAAGTGGGGCTTGCCAGAATCAAGATGTTTGAGGATCGTCTCACAACGGCGTCTGGGTTAGATGTGCCAATTGTGTTGGAAGATTCACCGTTCTTCAAAACCGAGATGAAACCGTCAACCTCGTACAATATCACGCTTCTTACCATTGGCTCACGTGGTGATGTTCAACCTTATATTGCGTTGGCATTGGGTTTGCAAAAGGAAGGACACGTGGTGACAATAGCTACCCATGGTGAATTCAAAGACTGGATAGAGAAAGACCATCACATAAAGTTTAAAGAGATTGCTGGTAATCCCAGTGAGTTGATGTCGTTTATGGTCGGACATAGTAGTTTGTCAGTTACGTTTTTAAAAGATGCACAAGCTAAATTCAAGGGATGGATTGCGAAATTATTGACAACCAGTTGGGAAGCGTGCCAAGGCGCAGATATTTTGATTGAAAGCCCTTCTGCAATGGCAGGTATTCACATTGCTGAAGCATTGGTGATCCCATACTTTAGAGCATTCACCATGCCGTGGACTAGAACAAGAGCATATCCACAAGCATTTTTGGTTCCTGACCAAAAGAAAGGTGGGTCGTTCAACTACTTAACCTATGTGTTATTTGACAATGTCTTCTGGAAAGGCATTCAAGCTCAAGTAAACAAATGGCGAGTTCGGGAGTTGGACTTACCCAAGACAAACTTGTATCGAATGCTGCAGACAAAGGTACCGTTTTTGTATAACGTGTCGCCGTGTGTATTACCACCCGCAAATGACTTTCCCGACTGGGTCAAGGTTACTGGATATTGGTTCTTGGATGAAGGTAAAAAAGATTACAAACCTCCTCAGGATTTGGTGGACTTTATTAATCAGGCAGCTGAAGATGAGAAAAAGGTTGTTTATATTGGATTTGGATCTATTGTTGTCAAGGATGCAGCATCGTTGACCAAAGCTGTTATTGAAGCTGTTCTAGACGCTGGTGTTAGATGTATTTTGAATAAAGGATGGTCTGATCGTGGTAGTCACAAGGATAAAAATAAGATGGAGGTTGAATTACCTCCTGAAGTCTTCAATGCGGGTTCGATCCCACATGATTGGTTGTTGCCCAAAGTCGATGCGGCTGTACACCATGGTGGTTCTGGAACTACTGGTGCTGCACTAAAAGCGGGGTGTCCTAGTATCATTAAGCCATTTTTTGGTGATCAGTTCTTTTATGCAAGAAGGATCGAGGATATGGGAGCTGGGTTGGCTTTGAAAAAATTGACAGCTAAATCATTGGCAAAAGCTCTTGTCACTGTAACTGAGGACTTGAAGATTATTGAAAAAGCAAAGAGTGTAAGTAGCCAAATACATCGTGAATACGGTGTCTTGAATGCCATTGAGGCTTTGTATTCAGACTTGGAGTATGCAAGAAGCTTGATTTGGGCCAAGGAACTTCATAATGCCAACTACAAACGTCACCATCCTGACTACAAAACTCAATCTGGTGTGCAGACCGCTGATGTTTCAGAGGATGAGTCAGAGAGCGATTATGGCAGTGACAGTACAAGTGATGAGGAAGACGATGATGGCGACGTGACTGAACGTGAAGATGAAACTGAAGCAGATGAAAAGGAACGTAACCCACAAGAGAAAGCAAAGAGATGAAGGTGAACGAGGTTTTGTGTTTTCATATATATAATAGGTATTACGAGATTAGAAATTTGCATAAGAATGCTTATATTTAGAGTACTTGTGAGTGTAATAGGTTCCGCGTAAACTGTTGTTTAAGCTTTGCTAGTTTCGTATGGTATTGATTTCCTCTTTGTGTAATTTTATCACGTGAAATGGGGCTATTGTGAGTAACATTCTGGAGTCAAAAACCTGGCTTCTAAGAATCAAAGAACTAGTACCTATATATTTAGCACAGGTTGACCTGAATTATCGTTTCACATTTTTGAAAAACTACACTTTAACTCACTTCTATAATCAATACAATTGGTCAGGAAGAAACCGATTCATTTGTCCATCGCAAGCATTGGCCATCCACAATTTTTCAAATTTCCTTTTTATTATTATTATTATTTTTTATTTTTCCATTGATTTCATCAATAGAAGTCAATATTTGTTGCATCCTACAGCTCTCACAGCGCCATTGATATAGAAATTCGATTGCATTACGCATTTACAACACTCCCACCACTAGATAAGTTTCCCTTCTCCATACAAATTGAGTATGACAGACGTTTACAAGGATATAACAGAAGAGCAACGAGCAAGCAACTCTTATGCAAGTCTTGTGCCAGGTCAGACTATAGTTGAAATCCCGGAATATACGCTAGAATGTGGTGAAACATTGTACAATTTTCCCGTGGCGTACAAGACATGGGGCAGATTGAATGAAAAGGCTAATAACGCATTGCTAATATGTCATGCATTAACTGGTTCTTCTGATGTACAAGATTGGTGGGGTCCTTTATTGGGCTCCAACAAGACATTCGACCCATCTCGGTTCTTTATCATATGCATCAACTTTTTAGGATCTCCATATGGATCATGCTCGCCAGTCACAATAGACAAGTCTACCGGTAAGCCATACGGACCAAATTTTCCCTTGGTAACTGCGAAAGATGACTTGGGTATCCAAAGGTTGATTTTGGACTCATTACATGTCAAACAAATTGCTTGTGTTATTGGAGGTTCAATGGGCGGGATGTTGGCCATGGAATACTCGAGCACGTATAACAATTCTGATTACGTGAGGGCGGTTATTGCTTTGGCGACTTCGGCTAGAGCCTCAGCATGGTGCATCTCATGGAACGAGACCCAGCGCCAGTGCATCTTTAGTGATCCTTATTACGACGATGGCTATTACTATGAAAACACGTTGGGATTAAAACCTGATTCAGGGTTAAGCGCGGCAAGAATGGCAGCATTGCTTACTTATAGATCGCGAAATTCGTTTGAAACCAGATTTGGTAGAAATTTGGGCAAGTCTTTGAATAGTAAAGCTGATGATGATGATGAAGCTGGTAAAGTATACCCCAAGACTAAAGATGAAGAACACTGGCTTTTGCACAATGAAGGATCTCAACTGAACAATGCCCAAAAAACAAACAAGGACAAGAAGTTGCCCACTTATTTCACAGCCCAGTCATACTTGCGATATCAGGGTCAAAAATTCATCAAACGATTTGATGCTAATTGTTACATTTCAATAACAAGGAAATTGGATACGCATGATATAACACGTGGCTTGGTTGACACAATCACCAATGAGGACCCATTACCGCAAATCCTACAGACTTTGAAAAAGCCGCATTTGGTAATAGGTATTGAGTCCGATGGGTTATTTACATACGGAGAACAAAAGCTATTGGGTGAAAATATACCAAATTCGATTTTGAAAAAATTAGACTCTCCAGAAGGGCATGATGCTTTTTTGCTCGAGTTTGAGATCATCAATGAGTATTGTTTAGATTTTTTAAAGACTAATCTACCTGAAATGTATGGTGACGGTGTGGAATTATTTGAAGATTGGGCCAGGTATGTGCAAGATGTTGATAATGGAGGTAATTCAGTATTTGGCGAAGCCGAGAAGAACATAACTAACTGGTAGTGAGGTTTATAGAAGGTGCATTATATAGAAAGAAAAAGTAGTAAGTTAATGGGTGCTCGTGTAGATGGCATTAAACCAATTTGATCCTTGGTGAAATATTTTTACAACAATTTGGTTGTAAAACTGATGAAAAAAATGTTGTCACATGATGATGACACCCCAAAATAACAAAGTGCCTGATCATGCTGTTATGAAAAGCAGATAGGTGTCTAAGCCAACAATTATTGACGAAGAAGGAGTGGTTAATCCTTGGGTAAATGCTGACAAGAAGAGATACAGAGCTTATACAACAACACTCTTGGTCAAATAAGAAAAACCAAGAAAGATTCACTTGATGACCTAGAGGAAGCTTTTCAACGTGGGGTTATTTCGATATTCTGATTGTTGCATCTTACTATGCCAGTACTGAAAAATGAATGAAAATATTTGCTTTATGGTTAGAAGTGAATGGAAGATTGAAGAGATAACCCATTCGCGAGTGATAGCAGGAGATTAAATAAGGGTACCAGTGGATGTTCATCACCTAATCGTCTAATGACAATTATTATCGTGAATACATAACCATGTGCTTAGTTCTTGGTTATAAATCCAAAAGAAACTTGCACTTTAAAGAACTCGTGTATTGGTGTGTGTTTCAGTCACTGTTTTGCAATGTCTCAAGTGTTAAAAAGTTGACACTGGTGTTTACAATCTTTCTGTAATAGGAAGTTTTCTATTTTTTTTCTTACCTTTTGTTTTTGTTTTTGTTTTTGTTTACATACAAAACTAAAACATAACAATAATAACAACACACACCAACTACACAATAACGAAAAAAAAACATTGCATTTCCAAAAAGTATGTTCTATTTTATATCGTCAAAATCTTAGTTTTGTCAATTTCAACTACTTTTCTTTTCGTCGCTGCACCATTTCACACTCCTTTCAGTTTGATACAGAGCTGTCAAATCATCACTTCAAACGGGATCCACTTCAAACCATACCAAAGCGACTTCGTTTCTTGCGAGGGACAAAACCAAGGACAAAGAGTGTGAGAAAAAAAAAATCAGGTTATTAAATTTAGTGGACCACATTTTACTTTGCGCACCATTTCTTACTTGACAACCGTGGTGTATAACAACAACAACCAACACACACCAAAAGTTCAAAACTACTCCTCCAGAGATTATTTCAGCACTCCTTTCCAAAGTGACAATACACACGTCAACTTAATCTACTAGCATCAACTACAGTCACTCCTTTACTCTGCCTCAAACATTGGCTATAAATATTCTTCCCTCAAAAAAATAAAGCATGTCGGCAAACGCAGTAGCCGTCACACAAGACGACACATTTTCAACCACAGAGGAGGCTCCACCTAGAAGGTCATCGTCTAGACACTCCAGTAGCTCAAGTCAGAATCCCAACAGTCAGGTTCCCAGAATTATACCAGAGCTACCGGTAGGCGCGGCAACGACCAACTCATATTCTAATCAAGCACAGACTATACCTACATCTGCTTCAAGTTCAACTATATCCTCACAAATGCACTCTGGAATGCAGAAAAGAGTGCAGAGAGAAGTCAGGTTTGGCGCATATATCCTAGGCTCAACCCTCGGAGAAGGAGAGTTTGGTAAAGTCAAATTAGGATGGAGAAAAGATGGTAAGTACCCCAGTCAAGTAGCCATCAAGCTCGTTAAACGATCAACTATTGTCAAAGATTCCGACTCAGAGGTGAAAATACATCGCGAGATTAATTCATTAAAGTTGTTGAATCACCCCAACATTGTTAACTTAGTCGAGGTGATGAAAAGTGGGAAATATGTCGGTATAGTGTTAGAATATGCCTCTGGCGGTGAGCTATTTGATTACATTCTACAACACAAGTACTTGAAGGAGCCAGTGGCGAAAAAGATTTTTGCTCAATTGGTCAGTGGTGTCGACTACATGCATTCCAAAGGATTAATTCATCGTGATTTGAAATTAGAGAATTTGTTACTAGACAAACACAAAAATGTTATTATTAGTGATTTTGGATTTGTCAATTCCTGTGGCGACAGGGGTAATGATCTCATGAAGACAAGTTGCGGGTCTCCTTGTTATGCTGCCCCGGAATTGGTCTTGACGCAAAATCCATACGAAGGAAGGAAAGCAGACATTTGGTCTTTGGGGGTGATATTGTATGCTATGTTATCCGGTTATTTGCCGTTTGATGACGATCCAGAAAATGAGGATGGGTCTGATATTATTAAATTGTACCATTACATTTGTAAAACCCCATTAACGTTTCCTGAGTATGTTAGTCCATTGGCTCGTGATTTGCTCAGAAAAATCATTGTTTCTGATCCAAGGAAAAGAATTGCAATTGACTCAATTAGAAACCATCCATTCTTAAGCTCCTTCACAACATTGTTATCCATTAGACAACCAGAATGGGATAGAATTTACCGAGAAAAACATGCTGCTACTACAGCAAGTGTGGCTGCGGCTGCCTTGGCCGAGCAACAAACACCGGTATACAACAAGAGGTTCTCGATGATAAACACTCCAACAAGCTCCTCATCATTGATGGGACCTTCGATGTATCATCACCAGCAGGTGTCACATTTACAACCACAAAGTGGAAGACCACAACCGACTGCATCAGATCATGCAAGGTCGTACTCATCAACGAGTATCAGTCTTTTGTATGCTTCGCCTTCTATGTCTACTGCAAATACCCCCAGACCCGTTGATTCCTCGGATAGTGTTAACGTATCAAAAACTCCTTCACCAAAAAAGCCCTCTTCAGTATCACCGACAAGGGGCCATCAAAAGTCTGCCTCAATTTCAAATTCTGCTTCTTCAGCTAGCTTTGCCTTGAAGTCAATGGTAAACGATGAAAGCGTTTCCAGAGCAACAAATAATTCAGCCAATTATGCAAACTCGTCAACAATTTCAACTATTGTCGAGAGCCCCACAAAGCCAACAGGTACATTATCTGGTAGCAATGCTGTTCCTGCTCCAACTTTGCCACCTATTACGAAATTGTTGCCACCTAAGGAATTTGCCAAATTACCTCCTGCTGCAAAGAAACCAAGACCTACATCTTACCATCCATCTTCGATGACCTCATCCTTGATATCGCCCTCGCCAGTTACTATTTCTTACAAGGACATAATCAAATTCCCCGCCACGACTTCCAACATTTCATATTCAAATTCAATGACTCAGTACATTTCAACTTCGCCCCCGAAGGAGGCAGTGATGACGGATTCGAGACCAGCGTCTAGCAGAAGAAACTCAGTGGTTACCCATGTGCACGTTAATGGCGTGTTGAGTAAAGATAACTTACCTGGACATAACGGTCATAGTGGTTATAATTTATCACCCGAGAACAAGAGAAATTCTGTTTTAAGCTATTTGGAAGATAAGATTGAAGCGTTGGACTTGTCAGAAAGTATTCACCATTCACCAACAAAGTCGAATAAAAGTGTGGAGAAAGTTGAGGTTGGAGAGCCAATAGATAAGGTGATGCCGACGGAATTGGCAAGCAATGAAGAGGAAGATAAAGAGACACCATCTGAGGTAGCAAAGAGCCAAGATGAGTCAACGGTCACGGCTAGTTCACCAGAGGAGAATCAAGCTACATCAGTTGAACAAGAAGGCAAGATGGTGGAGAATAGCAATGACGATGAATTAAAACCAGAAGTTGTTGAAGAAAAGTTGCCTGAGCCAATGGAGGAATATATCGAGAAACCAGCTCAGACAACCCAAGACTATTTGCCACGCACACGTGAGGTTCCATCAAGAGCCCCTGAGACAAAACACCCCAAACCTGATGATGTTAACAGAAGGTCAAGCACAACGAGAAGAACTGTTTCTGACGAAAACAAGGAAAACCGCGAACATAAGGAAACAAAGAAGAGAAACAGGTTTAGTTTGTTATCCTTTTATAGTTCATATCATTCATCAAGTTCGAATGTTTCGTTGCCAACAGCAAAAGATGGATCCAATGTTCCAAGTACCAACGCAACCAACTCCCTCGCACCAACTCCATTGTCAAGAGAAACCAACAGGAGTGATACGCCAGCTACTACTGTATCTTCATCATCGGCATCAGCATCAGTCCCAAAACCAAAAACCAAGACCAGAAAAGTGTTGGAGCCTACTAATGAGGCCAACATAAATAAAAAGGACTCAAAGCGAGTCCATTCTAACGCATCCAATGGTACTGGCCACAACAGCTCGAAACATCACTCGATTGCTGCTCCAGGCAGCAGTGGTAGTGGTACTAATAGTGCACCAAAGGAATCAAGTGCAGCTAGGAAAGTTATGGATTTCTTCAAGAGAAGGAGTGTGAGAGTAGGCTGAGTTATGAGAGGAGTTGCCAAGGGGTTTTTGTCGAAGAAGTTGATGAATCAGAGGAAAAAATTCATTTGATAATGAGGGGTTTTAGAGACGCTTTCATTACACTGTGTTTTGTATTTTTTTATTATTTTCGGAAAAGTTTGTTTAATTATAATGAGACCAAGTTTAATTTAGTTCTATTGAATAGCATGGTGGTGGCCAGTCTGTAGATCTTGAGACCCTGCGAGATAGGAATTTGACTAGAGTATATACCGATGAGTGGAAACGGCATTATACGGATGATTTCGAGAGGTTCAGGTTTGCCTGTTGTTCTTGCGTCGTAATCCACAAGACGAATTTTCATTATACAGATCAATAAACCTACTCTTTAGACTACAGCCATCTTTGTTGACCTTTCCACATATGACTAATGTCTGTTTGTATGTTTATGTCTCACATTAGTTTTGTGTTGCAAAAAGCACAAAAAAAAAAGAAATTCAGACAGTTTTTATGAAGACCAAAAAAACTCCATAGGCAAAACTATATATAAAGCTCCAGAGGGCTGCATAAGAACTAGCCAATTCGTATTCGAAGCGAAATACATACCATGACACAAGATAAACCCGAAGCTTCAGAACATCTACCTAGTGGGTCGCTGCAAACTTTTATTCGTGATGGAATAGAAGTTGAAATACAACCGTACCAAGAGGATAGTCAACCAACACAGCGTGATCAAAAGGCCGACACTCCCCTAGATGAATCCTTGGAGTCTACAATTTTGTCGGAAATTCAACAAGGTCAGTATATCTGTCTTGTTTGTACCGGCGAGATTGACCAAGATTCAACTGTGTGGGCTTGCCAAGAATGTTTTCGGGTCTATGACCTCGATTGCATTCTTGACTGGGCTGTAAGAGGATCATCCACAAACAAGACGAACAGAACCTGGAGATGCCCTGCATGTAATCATGAGACTAAAGTGCTACCCAAGAAATTCACTTGTTGGTGCGGTAAAGTTAAGAATCCCGCGAAGAACCCCCTTATGCCATTCAGTTGTGGAAGTTTATGTAACTACAAGTACCCTGATTGTATCCATCGATGCTTGAATACCTGTCACCCCGGAAAGCATCCAGTTTGTGGAGCTTCTGGCCCGGTAATGAAGTGCCATTGTGGAAAGGAAAAGAAGCAATTGCCGTGTATTATAACACCATACAAAAAAGGTTGGAAATGTGATAGTCCGTGTGGCAAAAAAGTTTGCGACCTTAATCACAAGTGTGCTAAAGGATGTCATGGTGGATCGTGCGGCAAATGCCAAAAGAAAGTTGAGTACAAGTGTTATTGTGGCGATACCAAATTGAAGACAAAGTGTCATAAACGTAAACCTGTGCAATGTTCAGATCACAACGGCAAGAAATGGATAGGTGGCGGTTCCTGTGGTAAGGTTAAGAAATATTATTACGACTGTGGAGAACATTACGAAACCTTTGCCTGTCAGCCACCGCCCAAAATGGACCATTCAAAGTGTAAATATTCACCTGATGTCATTTCGACCTGCTATTGTGGAAGCACCAAAGTTGACTCTTCCAATAGGACTAAATGTACTGACCTGGTGGCGGAATGCGCGAATGTATGCAACAAGTTGTTGCCATGTGGGTGCCGCTGCCAATTCAAATGCCATCCAGGTCCTTGTGAATGTACTTCCATATTTGACACATCGTGCGAATGTGGCCATGAAAAGTTTAGCGCCCCTTGTCAATTTGTGCAACTGGGCATCAAAATAAAGTGTCATCACAAATGCTCCGTGCTATTGAGCTGTCGAAAACATTATCACCGTGCCGAATGTTGTGCTTATGAGCAAGTTGCATTGGAAAGAGAACGGGCCAAGAAAAAGGCAGTGAGAAACAATTTGCGTCGTACATTGCGTGACGATATCATGTTAATCGAAGCAGTGCACATTTGCACTCAAACATGCAACCGTTTGAAAGCTTGTGGGCAACATCAATGCCAAGCAATGTGTCACAGTGGTCCTTGCGAAGTATGCCTAGAATCAACAAGTGAAGATTTGGTTTGTAATTGTGGCAAGACTGTGATTCCTGCTCCAGTCAGATGTGGTACCGAATTGGTATGTCATGAGCAATGTACTCGGCCAACTGCATGTGGACATCGACCTGAACCCCATGAATGTCACAATGATGACGTACCATGTCCGAAGTGTACCGTATTGGTCAAAAAGACATGTGAATGTGGTGCAAGACTGGATCTACCCGGAATAATGTGTTCGCAAGAACGTGTTAGTTGTGGAAAGATGTGTATGGCACCTAAGGAGTGTGGCCATCCATGTTTACGTACATGCTCATCAAAATGCACCAAAGACAATGTCCATGTCCATGCTAATCAATGTATGGTCAAATGTCAAAAAGTGAGGAAAAACTGTCCTCATTTGTGTAAATTGAAATGTCATTTTGATAAAGTTGGCAAGAGTAGCAATTGTGATGCTGTTAAATGTAACGAACCAGTCATTGTTCAATGTGAATGTGGCAATTTACAAAAGAATGTGCCTTGTGGAGCATCGATAAATGACCCTACTGCAATTGGTGCCATACTTGAATGTAATGAATCATGTGCTGCTGCCAAGAGAGATGCCAAGCTTCGTGAAGCATTCGCCGTGAATGTACCTGAAGATGAAAAAATCATTTACAGTGATTATGTTTTAAACACATTTACCAAACAAGCCAAATGGTGTACTCGAATTGAAAATGTCATTCGTACATTCCTTGAAGATTATAACTACCAAATCAGTCAAGGCATTGAATCGCCCAAGAAATCATACCATTTCCCTCCAATGACATCGCCACAACGACAATTCATCCATGAGTTGGCCCAATCTTTTAAACTTTACACCGAGTCACAGGACCAAGAACCGAAAAGGTCAGTTTTCATCGTCATTACTCGATTAACATTTGTCCCCGCATCAACGATTCAAGATTGTTTGCATATAGTGGAAATGAAACAAAGACAACAATTGCAAGTTGAATCAATGACACAAGAACAATTAGATGATGCATTGTACAATGCCATCGTAATTCAAGATACCTTTTTCGGCATCACCAAGGAAGATTTACAAAATGCATTGCGCAAGTATCATCAAATTGATGATGATGTGGGGTTCACCATATCGTGGTTAAAAGAATCTACATTCATCTTGTATGATCCGACCTGGTTTCAAAGAATGGATCAAGAGTTTGAATCGATGTTGAAGGAGTTGTGTGATATGTTTCGAAAGACATTGAGGCAAAATTCGTTGGCCTTTGATTGTAAATTGTGTTTAATTGACCCTAGTGTCAATTTTGTGATGAAAATAGATCGCAAAAGACGAGATGATGATGTGTCAAATCAGGATGGTATAGGAAAGAAAAACGAAAGTCAAAATAGTTTTGATATTTTACAACTGGATGAAGAATTGGCAATTCAAGGCTGATTAATTTATAGATTTTATAGACTCTATTTATTTTTTTGATGTTAATGGAGTATCCTTTGTAGCAGTTGTTTACCAAAGTCTGACCTTACTCTTTTCCTTCAGTCTCTTGCAACCTGTCATTCTACTGGTTTTGTTCTGTCGCTTGGCCTGCCGTTTCTTCGGCAGTCATTTCCGTGTCTTCAGCTCCACCTCTTGCTTCTCCTTTTTCATCTTCACTTCCGTGGCTCTCCTGTCTTTCTCCCGACTTCTTATGCTTTCTCCTCCTCTTGTGTTTCGTCTCTCCATCTTCCTTTTCAGTAGTTTCTGCTTTCTTCTTCTTCTTTACACTCAACGGATTAGGCCCCTTAGGTCCTTTCCTTTTCTTCTTGGCCGGTTCATTCCCTGTATTCTCCTCCTCAATATCTTCTTCATCTTCATGAACTATTTTCCCCGCTTGTAAATCATTTAATCCTCCCGTCAACTTTTTGGATTCCCATTGTTCACTATACTTTGCACTAGCATTACTTAATGGCTCCATAACCATCACTGATCGATTCATATAAACCAATGGAACACCAGGAACCTGTCTCAACTTCCTCCGCAACTCTAAATCCTGCGTAGCAACGACATATCGATGCTTGTTCTCACCATTTATATCAACTATACTACTAATGCATTCGCGTGGTGCAATAGCTTCACGATGATTACACTTCCTTCGCTCAAATGTCTTGGCTAAGTTTATAGCATCTTGGTTTTTGCCATTATACAAGGCTTGTATACAACATTGGGTAATCATTGGTTTGTTCTCGGCTTGGATTGTTCGAGTTAAACCTTTACCGATATCGAAAGAGGATTTTTGACAAGTGTTGACTATTTCGTCATCAACGATGATTTGATAAGGTTCTCGAAATTTAAATGTGTAATGATACACATTCATTTGTTTCTTGTAAGATTTAGCTCTCTTTTGTCTCATTATTAAAGCTGGTTGTGTACTGGGTAATAGTTGTGTAAGTGTTGTAGATCTAAAAGAAAAAAGCGTTTTGTGGGTTTTGCGATGATGCGATGTGTCGTAGAAACATCAGTTTCGCAGTTTTATTAAATGAAACACAATATTGTCACGTGTAAGGCTTTTTGCAACAACACATTAATCAATACAAATGAACTTTGGACTCAAAATTACGTACAAATAAGTTATACAAAATTACTAATTACTTGAAAAAAGTTTGCTAAATAATCATTAAACACCATTTCTACTGTATGACACTGTATCTCTAAAACAAAAAATAATTCTTTTACAGCAGTTTAAATCTAAATTTAGATAATCCCAACCCCTTCTTTGTTGTTGTTGGCGGTGGAGATGGTAAAACAGGTTCGCCTTCATTCAAAGTTTGATTAGCTCTAAATGACAAACTCTCTTCTTTTAAAAAAATATCACTCTTTGTGAAATAATTGCTTCGTTCTTTATTGGACTTGGAGGGAGATCGGAACACGGCAAAGTTTCTCAAAATTGCATGAGAATACTTGGTGGGTGCATCTTCGGCTGCTGTCCATTCGGGCACTCCAGCGAATCTGACCTTCTTGATCACTGGGGTTGTGGTTGCCTCATTGGACGAGCCAACAATTAAAGTATTCTGATCATCGAACCCTGAGTTTGTTTCAGAAGTAGTAGTAGTAGTACTGGGTTGGGATTCTGCTGGCATCGAAGAAGATGCCGCTTGCTGTGGCTGGTCGACACTGTTACCCAACGTTGACGATGAAGCCGCAGTTGAATTCGACGAGTTGTCTTGCGACACTGGTTGAGCATCTAATGATGTCTTTTCTGGTATTTCAGGAATGAAACTGTTACGCTGTGTGTTGCTTCGTGTCACTTGATCTCTAGTTCGACGTATTGGCTGGCCATTACTCTTGACATGAAATTCATTAGATTGTGAAGGCCCAGATGCAGCGGCAGCTGCAGGCACGGCACCTGAAGGAGGAGGTGGAAGTGGAGGTGATGATGCTTCTGGAGATTGAGATTCACTTGCCCTTGGTCTATCAATATACCTTTTCATATTAAGATCTGTGGTGTGATTCGGATCATAGACAACAGAGTTTAACGCCTCCCTTTGTGTAGTCATCATATTGCCCGATTTGGCCGCATCTCTAATATGCTGCTGAAGCCTTTGAGATGCCGAGAGCTTGACATTTGATGAAGAAGCAGCATCTTCGGCAGTATCTTCACTAACAGCAATCAACATCTTTGTGAGTGAACTATGTGAATTTTGTGACACACCATTCATCGTTTGCTCAGTATCAGATGGCAGTTGTTGTCTTTGTGACTTTTGATGTAGTTGCTCTTGTTGCTTCTGTTGCTGTTGTTTATATGGCGATGAATTTTTAATTCCATTGGCTTTCAATGCAGCAGCAGCACCAGATGTCGCAATGGTTTCATTTGCAAGTGGATGAGAGTTTGACCTCCGACGTCCTTGAGCTGCAGCGCCCTGCGTGCCAATCCCAGGTTTACTAGTGGTTGCTTTCCCATCAGCGACAGTTCCATTTTCAAAACTGGTATTTGAAGTGTTTGGATGTTGCTGAAACAACATCGAGTTAGGTCTTGCACGCGGCGATGATACTCTTGAATTGCCAGGCGCTTTATTAGGGGATGTCAATGAACCCCGTCTCATTAAACCCGACGAGGTGTTTGATGAATTACTGCCATTGCTATTGACACTTGAGGTTGAAGAAGAACGAGATCTCCTACCGCCACCATTATCATTCAAATCCAAAGTCTTTAAATGCCTCTCCATGGCCGAAGTCTGGAGATTGCTTGGCCTTGTTGCTTGCGGTTGTTGTGTTTTTGCTGCTATCTTGGGTTGAGGGGGTTTAGGTTTCAACTCGGGGACACTTTCGTAAATTTTATCCAAGTTCCCTCTTGGTAAATGATAAACATTTCTAAACTTCTTTTCGGTAACAATCCATGATAATCCAAATTCTTTCAATACGCTTAGTGATTTTTCAGTTACATTGAGACCCTGCACAACAAAATTGATATGCGTACTTACGTTTTTGGCACTGATTTCAAGTTTGGTATCTTGACGTATTAGTCTGGTGATGTTGGCAATAAGAGTTCCATTTTTCTTCATTGAATTGTAATAATCATCCATATTCTTCAAGGTATTAGTTTTGAAATATGCCGCATTAGCACAATGGTATAAAAATTTTGAATCAACCAAGTGCTGATGGTTGGAAAGATAAATCTTTCTACCAAACCTTCGTATAATTGTGTAAATTTCATTTAATCTGGAAGTGAGAAGGAAAACCTTGTGTATTGAATAAGAATCATTTATTTGCGGCTTCTTCAAGGAGTCAATCACCGGTTTCAATTTGGCCAACAGTTTTTCCATTTGTTGAATAATGACAAATAATTCTTTAAGATCCATGTCGATTAATGAAGCTTCTTCATAATGTTGGATATTGATCAGATCATCACTACCTAAAGGGAACATCAAGTCGTTCAATAGTAAATCAACATCTTGATGGAATATATCATGCGAAATAATGCTATCTAATTTGGCATAATACGTTTCAATATCAGCACCCTTTACTGTATTTGTTTTATCGATCTTTGCCAATTCAAGTCTCTTTTGGTACCCCGATAAGCAGATATTGCTCAAAGTTTCTACTTGTTTCAAGCATTTCAACGTGTTTTCAAGTGATGGGAAATCATCCAATGCCAGTACTGGCAAATCCGGAATATCGTATGGAATATGAGACACATTAGCTGCGATGTTAATTGTACCAAGCTGGATTGGTTTGAAATTGGATAACTTATCGAATCTTTTATCGAATGCTTTATCATTTATAGCAAAAACACTTCCAGTTAACAAGACAATATAATGGATTAGCGGAACTTCCGAAGTCGATGATTGTAATCGTTTTAAGCTAGCTATAAACTGTTCCAATTTATAGATTCCATATTCATATTGTAATAATTTGCAGTCCAATGACGTAATGAGTTTAGGATTGTACTGTGGCTTCTCTGGTGCAGGTGTAGCTACTGGTGCAGGTGCAGCTGCGGAAGATTCCTTTGGCTGGCTAGTAGATTCCGAAGCAACTGTGGATTCAGTCATGGTTCAAAAAATCAACAAAAATAAACCGCGCGTGATATTCAAAAATTTTATAAAATAACCGGGGAGACAGCCGATGATGGTTGGGTAACGCTGGTCAATCTATTCAAAAAGTGCGTATATATATATGTATATGGGGGTGGTAGTGGAATGGGAAGTCAGAGTGGCAATTTTGGTAATAATAATTACCTTGCCCTTATCTAATGTACGGTTTTTGTATTTATTTATTTAATTTTTTTTTTCCTTTTTATCAGGTGTAAAAATGGTTCCCTGCTGTATTTGCTGTTGCCTCACCTTTGTACTGATGGGTTGGGTTGTTGATGATGATGCTGTTTGTTTAGATGTGTTCAATGTCAATGTATATGATTGAGCTCTGTGGTTGTCAATGATTGTTTGTTGTTGTTGTTGTAGTTGTTGATAAAAAATGTCAATTTAAAATTTAAAAAAGAAAGAGAAAAAAGAAGAAAAAGAAAAATGGCAACCGACAGAACATCCACAGGATATTATATCATCAGATTAAGCACACAGAGACTAACCACACACACACTTACCCACCCACCAACCACGTCATTCAATCAGGTCAAACTATTCCTCAATATTACACCTAAATACACAAGCATGGCATCGACTGGCTCCTCCTCCAAGTACTTGTTATACTTTGTTGGTATACTTCTACTAATCCACTCGGGATATTCAGCATTTGAATTTCATAAATATGCAATACATTACAACCATCACCTTCACCACCAGCACCAGCACCAGCACCAGCATCAGCACGGCAGTAATACCACCGACCAGTCAATCTCTTTACCATTGGACATCTACATTGAAGCTATAGTTGGATTCATTATCGTTATGGTTGGTGCTATCGCATCAATTGAAAATCCGGTACATTTATCAATCGACGACAAGGTGATTGTTGAAGAGCTGAAGTACTTGAGACCAATTGAATTGAAGGATAGTTTACAATTGGGTGAGCGAGTTGGTATTAATGCATTTACCGAGTTGGAACTGAGAGTTGCCTTTATTGATATAGTTTCAAAGAGAAAAGAATATGAAGATTGGGTTAATAAGGAGAAGTTGGAAATCTAAATGGTTGTGATTAGAAAACAAGTGAATATTTGGCTTCCCTTTT
Source organism: Lodderomyces margitis (assembly GCF_024628925.1). Lineage (NCBI taxonomy): Eukaryota > Fungi > Ascomycota > Pichiomycetes > Serinales > Debaryomycetaceae > Lodderomyces > Lodderomyces margitis. The sequence continues at coordinate 51,838 of NW_026261780.1, forward strand.
ATTTTTTTTATTTGTAAAGAAAGAAAACTGAAAGTTTAAAGTGGTTGATTTTTAAAACTTTGAATTAGTTAATAATCTATAAATATACAACAATATATATGTGTACCAATGAAAAAGGAAGATGAACTGTGGTTAAAAAAACAACAACAAAAGTGCTCAAACATATAAGTAAAAAATGACAAATACTGATGGGGCATGAAAAAACAAATGGGAACGGATGGTTTTCCTTCTCTCCATGCTGCTTTGCTTATATGGTTTTCTTTTGCAATTTTTCAGCTTGTTTTCTAATCTTGGCTTCTCTTGCAGCTTTACCCTTTGGACCAGCTTCAGTTTCCAAGAAATAATCCCACCATCTGAAACTTGACGAATAACCACCAATGAAATAATGGTGATGTTCATCATGATGATCAGCACCAGCCCAAAATGGCAAAAAGTGATGCAATGACCAAGGAAATTCATAACCTGAATGAGAATCAACTGCTTGAAATAATCTCAATACAATCCAAACTGAAACAGTGAATAAATGCAAGTTACCTGTGATAATACACCACAAGATAGGAATACCAACAGTTCCTAATCCCAACAATCCAACTTCAACTGGGTGAGCGTATTCTGCAGCTAAACCAAAAGGAGCAGCATATCTATGATGTTGTTTATGGATATACTTGTAAAAAACACCATAATGTAATCCACGATGAAACCAATAATGCCAAGTATCTTCCAATACAAAAAATACTGCCAATTGCAACAACATTTGTCCTATACTAGGAAAGGGCACTTGGAAAGAAATCCCAATCTTTTGACATAACGGATGGAAAAACCAAATGGGGAAAGCTTCCACCAAGAAATGCGATGTTAAAACCAGCTTTAAACATTCCCATTGTTCTTGGTCACTAGGAAGCTTTTCATCCTGAATCTTCCATTTTCTAAAATAAGGAATTCGATCAATAATAGCCCAGGGTAAACATCTACCAAAATAAAAAAACTCATGAGTAACGAAAAACAATAACCCAGTAGCAAATAAATCGTTATTCATGTAGTAATAGTAACTAGCCCATAATTTTTCAACAATGTTTAAATTTGGAATTTGGTTGAAATTGTTGTAGGCATCCATAAACGTAGTTCCATTGGAGAAATGGGAGTAGTCATAGTAAACTTGACTCGATGACGACATTTCCTTAGGTGTGTTTTTGAAAAGAATGAGATTTACGTTTTTCTCCAAACGCGTGTGTGTATTATGTGAGTGTGTGTTAGTGTGTGTTGTGTGGGAAATATAGTTGAAATATCCCGTTGTTTCGTGAAATAGGTGAATGAGAATGAGAATATGTATAAAAGTAGAGAACTGATATAAACTTCTCTTCTATTGTTTGAAGTGCTTGTCTTGAAAGAACAGATTAAATGTTTGTAAAAAGAAAATAATCAATGGAAATTTCAATGGATATATTTATATTAAAAAAAGAGTCTTAAATATATATATATATATATACATACATATACATACATATACATACATACATATATATATACATATCTTTATTATTTGAATTTTTTTTTTTTTTTAATTGACAGAGAGAATATACATCTTGACGCCCCTACAAAGAATTATAATAAAATAAAATAAATAAAATAAATAAAAAAAGAAACTTATTAAGCACTGCCATCTCACTAGGCAGAACGAATTAAATCAGGAATACACTTTACGATCAGATCCAATATACTCAGATTATACGATTAAAATAAGGGGAGAGAATATTCACAACTACTTCTATCATTGTAATCATCAAGTTAAATGACCTCTTTGGAACTCTGTATTTTCTTACTAATGCTGCATCATCATCGTATATGAAGGTTCTAGTCTTTTTTATGCCATTTTCTCTATTTTTGTACTACATTAGAAAAGGTAGTGTAATGCTGCACAAGCAATGGGTTGTGTGCAAAGATTCTAAACGAGCAAAGATTTCTCTCTCTCTCTCTCTCTCTCTCTCTATACGAGGAAAAAATTAAAATGAGCTAAACGAGGGAAAGTGAGATATATATAGTTGGAAATGCTTTCCAACTAGATAAACGATTAGTTCACATCGATGCATAATATCTATACTCAGCACTGATAAGAAGCTATATAATTTATATTCCTCATTTGGGACTTATAACCGAAAAGTATCAAGCTTGTCATATTGTCTATCTCTCTTTTAAACGATTTCTTCGTATCTTTGATCCCTCGTATAGTCAAAGGTGACTTTGACCAGACATTAAGTCAAACACTTGATGCCATTTCCGTACAATATAATTATAAGGCTAGTTTGTTTATGTATTATTATCACTCACCGGTTCTATTCATCATCATTAAAAGAAAAGTGAAGAACTCGTATTCATTTTTTTTCTTTTGTGTTAAAATCATACAGATCATACAGATCGCCCCTCCAATAGATCTTTATCTATCAAGAGATAAATGTTTTAACAACAGATCTCACATATGTTTTAAACTGATCTTAACCGTCTGGCAACATTTTACCACACTATATGTGACGACATGAAGCCCACCTCTGTCAAATTGTTCATAAACTACACCAAACTACTCCACAAACTTAGTCCAGATTCATCAACCTTACTTCTGTTAGATATAACACACTCTTCTATAATTCCTTTTTTACCCAAATTATCACTTGTAGTTACAAGATCCGTATCTGCTTCTCGATATATTTTTTTTTGCAACCAAATCTGGCTACAGAAGAAAATCATCAACAAATTGGTAGCGCATAGATTCAAAGAGGCGAAACAAAAATGTTTGAAAAGAACGCGAGGCTAAATACCAAACGCGTAAACCTTTCTTTCTAACATACACGTCTTTATAACACCTATATTACGTTACAGATACCAACAATGTCACAAACTGAAGTTGAGTTACAACTGCAAAGACTCGAAGCATCCAACATCTCCATTTCTTCCACAGGACACGATCATCATATGCAAGAAGAACACGCGGGTGGTGCAGAAGGAGGAGGAGGAGGAGAAGAAGAAGACGAAGAGTTAAATGGACCTTTACTTATAGAACAACTTGAAGGAAATGGTATCACATCGTCTGACATTAAGAAATTAAAAGCTGAAGGATATCATACTATTGAATCGATTGCTTATACACCAAAAAGACAATTAATCACGGTCAAGGGTATTAGTGAAGCTAAAGCAGATAAGATTTCTAATGAAGCGGCCAAATTAGTTCCACTTGGATTCACCACTGCATCTGAGTTTCATTCAAGAAGATCAGAGTTGATTTGTTTGACTACTGGATCTAAACAATTAGATACGTTATTAGGTGGTGGCGTTGAAACTGGATCCATAACCGAAGTGTTTGGTGAGTTTAGAACTGGTAAATCTCAATTATGTCATACCCTTGCAGTCACATGTCAGTTACCTATAGATATGGGTGGTGGAGAAGGTAAATGTCTTTACATTGATACTGAAGGAACATTCAGACCCAACAGATTAGTTTCAATTGCCGAGAGGTATGGACTCAGTCCTAATGATTGTTTAGATAACGTTGCTTATGCCCGTGCATACAATGCTGAACATCAATTGAATTTATTACATTTAGCAGCGCAAATGATGGCCGAGCTGAGATTTTCATTATTGATTGTGGATTCAATTATGTCATTGTATCGTACTGATTATGCCGGTAGAGGTGAATTAAGTGCTAGACAAACATCAGTCGCCAAGTTTATGAGAACATTACAAAGATTAGCTGATGAGTTTGGTATTGCTGTGGTTATCACCAATCAAGTTGTGGCTCAAGTTGATGGAATGTCAGGAATGTACAACCCTGATCCAAAGAAACCAATTGGTGGAAACATTATTGCCCATGCTTCAACTACGAGATTATCATTGAAGAAGGGAAGAGGTGAACAGAGAATTTGTAAGATTTACGACTCGCCTTGCTTGCCTGAAAGTGATTGTGTGTTTGCTATTTATGAAGATGGAATTGGTGATCCAAAAGTTGAAGATGAAGAGTAGACTTGTTGCAAGACAAGTGGAAGGAGGAAGGCAACGTGCCTTTTGGTTTTTTTTTATTATTTTTATTCGTTATTACCCTACAAAAGAGTGTATAGTTAGTTTTTTGTTATTTTGGATCAGGTTTGGTTGCTAGGCTAGATTCAGTAGTTATTTTTTATATAGTTAAATTCGTTGTTCATTTGTTTCAAGTTTGCATTGTATGTATTGTTTGAAAGAAGAACTGATAGCATAATTACTCAAGAGAAGGTGTATTGTCAATTGCGAAATAGGGATATGAGCAACAAAGTATAAGTGTGACCACACATTGCATTTTCGTCGTCTACAATTCAATTCTTATATAAGGAGTTTATATACATTCCACTGATCTTTTAGATAACTTTCTCATTTTATTTTATTTTTGTTTTTTTATTTTTTCTCTAATTGCCGTGGGTGAGTCAAAAAAGGGACAAATGGAATATTCGTTGCGCCAAAATACATTTCATTTAATAGACTAAATACAAGGCTTTCGGTAATTAATGTCCATTATTTTAGGTCTTCTTTTTTATAGCAACTATTCATTACATCACTAAACAATCATCATTTTAGATCTAGGCTTTTGGGAAACAAAAATGATGACCAAATTGTCAACCCTTCTACTAAAATGGTCTTCTCTTTTTAATATCCTTCAAATAAGAAAGGGAAGAGGAATGTGCTATTCCAATTCCTTCTGAGCCTTTTTTCTTTCTTTTGTTTTTTTTTCTTGGAATTTAGTGCTAGTGTCAGTTTGACATTGCTTGGTACAGAACAATATACTTTTAACGATTGAGTTTTTCTCATAATAATGACACCCTATATTAAATTATACTTATTATATAGACCAATTCAGGATAATACAATACACCCTAGAGTCATGTAACTATCTTCAAACACTTATCAAGGCAATTTCATACATGCTGTAACATCAAACCCATCTGCATTCCTCTCTACCTTCTTGCGGTTTGTGTAACACTGAAAATTTTTATCTTTTCCATCAGTTCAACGTCTTGTTCACAAGTACACTACCTTTGAATCCATGCTGCAATAGTTTACATTTGTCAGTTACGGAACTGACCTTCTCTGAACATCCATTCATACATACTATAACTGTTGTCACAGGGAAATAAAAATCATAAAAATAAAAATATAAAAAAATATAAAAAAAAATAAAAATAAAAATAAAATATAAAATTTCAACAATTAAAAAAATCAAAAAAACAACAAAATAACCCATTCTATTTAATAAACCCATTTCAAATTTACAACAGAAGGAAAGAAATTTTTTATTGAATTTCTTTAATTCTTAGAGGTTCAAATAAGTTTTACACGAAGAGACCATCATTGAATTCTTTTTGCATTGCATCAAGTATAGCCCTAACTATCCTCCCAATCCAGAGCCTGCTTCCTTTTCTTTTTTGTCAGAAATTACGAGGATTTAAACTTACAGAGAATCAACCACGATCACGCATCACTGGAAGCAACAGCAACAGCAACAGCAACAGCAACCAGACTTTATCAATAACATTCAACAATCGCACCATAATTGACATATTGAAACACCATTGCAAAAGCTATGAAATATACGGAAAAGGCAAAGGTAAAAATATTACCCAAACCAGCACCTATGACCCACTCTCCACAAACACCATCTCCATTAGTCTCCGTATCTCCTCGATACGCGAATACACCTATCTTGCCTGCACCTAAGCGTTCAAAATCTGCAACTGCCGCAACATCCACCACCACCACCAATTCTTCGGCATCTGGTCCAGAATTGAAGAAGCAAAGAAAAGTCAGTAGCAGTGTGTCGCCTAGTGAAAGCAAAAAGCCCAAATTAATGGATGAATCACCCAAAGACTCATCACAAAAACAGTCTAAACAAACAGGACATAGACCAGTGACTTCATGCACATTTTGTCGTCAACACAAGATCAAATGTAATGCTCTGGACAATTACCCACAACCATGCCAAAGATGCGATCGAATGGGACTCAAATGTGAAATAGATCCTGAATTTAGACCAAAGAAGGGATCACAAATACAATCGTTGAAGCTGGATGTTGACGAATTGAAAGCAAAAATTGATCTTTTAACTAAAAATGAATCGCTTTTAACACAAGCATTGAGCCAGCATAATATGGGTTTTATTAATCAAACATCTTCACCTCAGGTTCAATCACAACTCCTGCCACAACAACAGGCACATACACCTGCACACCCACAACCACAAAGGAGTAATCTGTATCCCTCAAATGCTGCTATCAGTCCTATGGTATTACCTTCATCATCTTATGCTCATAGCCCCAATATGTCGCCTATCTCATCAGTAACCAAAATACATCAAAGTCCTCCATTAATGGGTGAAAACTCTGACAATTCACCATCGGCTTTGAGTAATTACGACATGAAGGAGGAAAATTACCAACCAATTTCAGAATTTGTGTTGGGTGATGTTACTTTACCTTTATCCAAAGCCAATGAGTTGCACCATCGGTTCATGACAAGGAATTTAAAGTATTTCCCCATTATTAATTCACGTTCCGCTACAGAATTGTATCACAAATCAAATTTATTATTTTGGGTCGTCATTTTAACTGCCAGTTTAGGTGAGCCAGAGCCAACTTTATACATGTCATTAGCATCATTAATTAAACAATTGGCAATAGAAACATGCTGGATCAAGACCCCAAGATCCACCCACGTGATCCAAGCATTGATTATATTATCCATCTGGCCTTTGCCTAATGAAAAAGTACTTGATGACTGCTCTTATCGTTTTGTTGGCTTGGCCAAGAATTTGTCATTACAATTGGGATTACATCGAGGTGGAGAATTCATTCAAGAATTTAGTCGTAATCAAGTTAGTTTGGGCCCCGATGCCGAAAAATGGAGAACTAGATCATGGCTAGCTTTATTCTTTTGTGAACAATTTTGGTCGTCATTGTTGGGATTGCCACCTTCGATAAACACCACTGATTACTTGTTGGAAAACGCTCGTGTTGATCAATCATTACCCAAGCAGTTCCGCTGTTTGATTTCGTTATCAATTTTCCAATGCAAATTGGTCAATGTTATGGGAATTAGCGTTACTAGGCCCGATGGATTATTAGAACCCCTGAATCGTGCTGGATCGTTAAATTTGTTGGATCGGGAATTGGAAAGATTAAGATTCAAGTTGCAAATTGAAGAAGGATCTCCTATTGAAGTGTATTATCTTTACATAAAGTTGATGATTTGTTGTTTTGCATTTTTGCCGGGCACTCCTATTGAAGATCAAGTCAAGTATGTTAGTTCAGCATATTTATCCGCCACTCGGATAATCACCATTGTTTCGAAATTGAATCAAGAAACCAGTCTTATCGAATTGCCAATATACATCAGACAAGCAGTTTCATATTCAGTGTTGCTTCTTTTCAAGTTACATTTATCGAAATATCTTTTTGATAAATATGTTGATTCAGCAAGACAATCGATTGTTACCGTACATCGAATGTTTAGGAACACTTTGAGTTCATGGCAAAACTTGCAAAATGACATGTCAAGAACGGCTAAAGTTTTGGAAAATCTAAACATTGTATTATACACTTACCCCGATATCTTTTTACAAGAGGATAAAGAGGAAGGATCAAGCATAATATCACGAATGAGATCTCATCTAACTGCATCGTTGTTTTATGATTTAGTGTGGTGTGTTCATGAAGGGAAACGAAGAACTGCTTTGGATAAAGGAAAACCACCAGCAAAAAAAATTGACACTAATGATAAGAAATTGCTTCCTTTGCCATTTTATAATCAAATCACAAAAGATGATTTCAGTACCATTACTACAACTACTCCCAATGGTACTACTATCACAACTTTGGTGCCTACTGATCAAGCAATGAGTCAAGCCAAGCTGAATGCTGGAGATAATAAACCATTGGAGATTAATGGTATTCCATTATCTATGTTGGAAGCCACTGGATCAACAAGAGATTTAATAAATGTGTCAGATCCAGATCCAGAAATTGTAACTAAGACAGAGTCACCGTGGCCACATCAATCACAACTGCAACAACAATCGCCACCCCCACAGCACCAGCACTTGCAACTACAACAAGCTACACCAATACTCGAATCTAGTGCACCTTCACAACAAAGACAGCCACCTCAACTCCAATCACAACAGTTGTCCCACCAACCACCATTCCAATTCGGTCAATCACCGCCACCACAGAGCTATTTACCTACGATTGAAGAAGTCAATGTCAACGATCAATACTCTGTATTCAACAACAACCAGCACCCACAACATCATCAACAACAACAGCAACCGAGCACAGCTACCGATGAAGCAGCAGCGGCAGCAGCGGCAGCAGCAGCAGCAGCTTCATCAGGATCATTTGTATCACAAATTGATAACTTTTTCCAACAACAATCGAATGGATGGATGGATAATCAAGATGATGATTTTTTGGGATGGTTTGATATTAACATGTTGCCTGATCAGTAAACCTGGAGAGACTAGAAGACCATATCGGTTCTTGTATATATATTGATGTGTTTTTTATATTATTATTTAGAACATTTAAAGAACAAAAAATTTAAATGATGTTATGATAAAGACTAATTACATGTAAGTAGAGGAGTAAAGACCATTGTGTATTAATTCATAAATAGACTCACAGAGTTGTATTCTATAAACTTTTCTTTTCATAATAACTTTGTTTACAAATGTTGAACATTAAGTACACACCACTTGATGGAATACTTGGTGTGTATAATTAATATTTATTCCTATTTAGGATAATTGATTGACTAAAGTGGTAGCGGTATATTAATTGTTTTGTGTAACACAAAATATAATAATGAGACGCGTCTTTTCCTTTTTTTTTCAAAACTGAAAGGAAGTACAGAAAATATATATCACCCTTGATTCAACCACTAGTTCTTACCACTTGATATCTAATTGCAGTCTATTCACACTTACACACACACACACACACACACACACACACACACACCACACAGATGTCTAATTTTGTTTCATCGCCTGCTGGTATACCATCAGATGCTGCTCAATTGCTTAATTCACAAGTATCCTCATCATACGGCAGAGATGTTTCCACACCTGCTCCAGCAACAACAACTGGTCCCATCATGTTTTCAGACAATGGTTCTACAATATTAGGACTGCAACTGCAACTGCAGCTGCAACACCACCATCAACAACTGCAACTGCAACAACTGCAGATAAATTCCCAACAAAGACCAATCGTCGCCGGTAGAAGAAGACAAAATGCTGCCCCTAAAGTAGTTGATGTTACTGGTGAAAAAGTTCGTGAAAGTTTTGAAAATTTTATTGAAGAATTTGTTGATCCGGAGCAACTGGATAATGGATGGGAGGGGAAGATATACTTGGCACAAATTGAATCCATGAAGACATTTGAATATAGTACGTTGTACATTAACTACCAAGATTTAATGTCCAGAGAAAATGGGGTTTTAGCTACTGCTATATCGGAACAATATTATCGGTTCTACCCGTTTTTGCTCAATGGGTTGAAAAGACTTTTGAAAAAATATGCCCCTCAATTACTTCATACTAATTTATTGGGTCAAGTTGAAAATGACGAACCAGAAAGTGAAAACAGTTTATCTACAACTAGTGCCGCTTCAAATGAACGTGTTTTCCAACTTTCATTTTTCAATTTACCAACAGTTCAAAGAATTAGAGATGTTCGTTCAAACAAGATTGGGTCGTTGATGACAATTACTGGTACTGTCACCAGAACTTCTGAAGTTAGACCTGAATTGTATATGGGAAGCTTTACTTGTGACATGTGCTCGGCATTGATTGAAGGTGTTGAACAGATTTTCAAATACACTGAGCCAACTTCATGTCCTTCATGTGAAAACCAATCGTACTTCACCTTGAATGTGTCCAAATCGTTGTTTATCGACTGGCAAAGGGTTCGTATACAAGAGAATGCTAATGAAATCCCCACCGGATCAATGCCAAGAACATTGGATGTGATTTTAAGAGGCGAGGCAGTAGAAAGAGCCAAGCCGGGTGACAAATGTAAATTCACCGGTTGCGAAATTGTCATACCTGATGTATCACAGTTGGGTTTACCTGGTGTCAAACCTCAATCCATCAAGGAAAACAAAGGGGGATCAGAGTTGAATTCAGGTGTTTCAGGATTGAAAACACTTGGTGTTAGAGATTTAACATATAAGTTGGCATTCAATGCTTGCCATGTTTGCTCAATGATTAACAAAATTGGTAATGAGCGGGATGAGGATAATGATAACTCCGATGCCTACCTTCTCTCTTTACCACAATCTGAAGTTGATGAGTTGAAAGAGATGGTTAAAGATGAATACATTTATGACAAATTAGTTCAATCGGTTGCTCCAGCTGTGTTTGGGCATGATACCGTCAAAAAAGGAATCTTGTTACAACTACTTTCTGGTGTTCACAAACAAACAGTTGACGGAATCAATTTGAGAGGTGATATCAATATTTGCATTGTTGGAGATCCATCTACTTCTAAATCGCAATTCTTGAAATATGTTTGTGGGTTTAGTCCTCGTGCCGTTTACACCTCGGGTAAAGCATCTTCAGCCGCTGGTTTGACTGCGGCAGTGGTGAGAGATGAGGAAAGCGGTGAATACACCATCGAGGCAGGTGCGTTGATGTTGGCCGATAATGGAATCTGTGCCATTGATGAATTTGACAAGATGGATGTTGTTGACCAAGTGGCAATTCATGAAGCTATGGAACAACAAACCATCTCAATTGCCAAGGCAGGTATTCATGCGACTTTAAATGCACGTACTTCAATCTTGGCTGCAGCAAACCCCATTGGTGGTAGGTATAATCGAAAAATTGGTCTTCGGTCAAACTTGAACATGACGGCGCCCATCATGTCAAGATTTGATTTGTTTTTTGTCATTTTGGATGACTGTAATGAACGTGTTGATACTCAATTGGCCTCACATATAGTTGACTTGCATATGCTCAGAGATGAAGCTATTGATCCACCTTATTCAGCCGAACAATTGTCCAGATATATCAAATATGCCAAAACATTCAACCCCAAAATGACCAAACAAGCAAGAGACTTCCTTGTTACTAGGTATAAAGAATTACGTGACGATGATGCTCAAGGTTTGGGTCGTTCTTCCTATCGTATCACTGTTCGTCAATTGGAGTCAATGATTAGACTAAGTGAAGCTATTGCTAGGGCCAACTGTACTGAGGAAATCACGCCTGATTTTGTAGCTGAAGCTTATGATTTGTTAAAACAATCAATCATTAGAGTTGAAATGGATGATATTGAAATGGAAGCCGATGATATTGAACAGCAAGAAGAGGGACAAGAAGAGAATGCGGATATGGATGAAGATGCCAGTGGAAACGCTCTGAGTGATGCTGCAAGATCAACAACTACTAGAACTGAACCAACAACGATATCATATGATAAATATGTCTCGGTGATGAACTTGTTAGTCAAGAAAATATCCGAGGATGATAAAGCGGGAGGCGAAGGCTTGACAGCTGACGAATTAGTCGAATGGTACTTGTTACAAAAAGAAGATGATTTATCGAGCGAGGCTGATTACTTACAACAACGTAAAATTGCCTACAAGGTTTTGAAACGATTGGTTAAAGATAGAATCTTGATGAGTGTGTCTCATAATGAAAATGAGGGCAATGATGGTGATGATGGTGATGAGTCGATGCCTGATCCAACTTCGTCTGGAGTAAGGACGGTTTATATCATTCATCCAAATTGTGCCATTCTCGATTTCTTTGAAAGAGAAGAAAGGGAAAGTGAACAATCTACGTAAGAGGTGAATTTTCTTTCAGCATTGATTGGATTGGAGTTTCCACTCTCTTTCAGCTACTACTCCACCCTTTATTAGTGTATTATTATAACTTATATAAATTGATTCTCGTGTTCCATGTTTTTTTTTTCTACGTTCATTGTATCATGTACCCGTTGTTGTGGTTGCTGTGGGCGTAATTTTCTGCTTCTTTGCTTGTGGTGGACCTAAAAGTACTCTAAATTTAGTCTGGTGTAGATCAGCGCTTGATAATAATTCATCACCATCACCACCACCACTGCCGCCACCAGTCCTGCCACTCGAGCCTTTTTGAGATCGCCATTCTGTTGGTTGTGTTTGTGACGCACATTCATAACAATGGTCTATAAATGCCTTGGCATTAGGGAACATGCGTTGACAAGATCGACACCACCCTGGTTCATCAACACTCTTAATCAATGAGCTTGTAGCATTTACACCACTAGCTCCTCCTCCTTCTCCATTTCCACTGACGCCGTTTCCCTCACCAATGGGTAATCGCTTATCTCTTACAAAATGTACCAATTTCAAATGTCGTTTTAAAACATCTAATCGATTAAAAGCGCCGCCATTTTTATGACAGGTTGGATCATTTTTCCAATAAGGGCAATGGTATTGTGGCGCCATGTGTGATTTGAAGTGTCGGGTTAGATCGGATTGACGTGCAAATGTCCATTTACAGGATTCAAACGTGCATTTGAATGGTTTTTGTCGGTCTTTGGGTAATAAAAATGAGCTCGGTTGGGCTTTGGTCAAGCGAGGATACATCTGCTGCTGCTGCTGCTGTTGTTGCTGATGAAGAGATTCTTCTCCTTCCAGCGACTGTCGGGAATTATCAACCTTGGAGTCTTGTGTCCTCAGTTCGGTATCATTAGCATTGGTAGTGTTGCCACTCCACTCAATTGGTTCGGATTTTGCCTCTGTGGATGCTGACTCAAAATCTCCCGATTCTAAACGTGATACGGCACTAGCAGCAATATTTGTCGTCGTTACAGCGTTTACACCTGTAGGTGAATTACTATTGGGTTGTTGCTCTCTATATGCTGGCTCGTACGGTAAAAACGTGGTGAATGGTTGATAGTCACTACGATAGACGGTTTGAAGACTGGCAAGTGGGGGTAGTTTGCGTAATGCCTTTGACGTATTTGTAGAGGTGGTGGCTTCGGTGGCGGAACTATTGTTCTTGCTGCTTGGAGAAGATGTTGCCTGTGTTTCTTCAGGCTTTGATTGTGCCTGCGACAGCTCCTCTGCTTGCAGTGTTTCTTGTTTAAGTTGTGGGTTTATCTTCTCATCAATAGAATCTTCTTTAATCGATGTCATATTCTGTAATCGTTTCTTGTTTTAAGACTTTTTGTTGTTTTGGAAAAAGTTTCGTGAATTATGAGCCGCTTTTGTTGAGGATTGATGATAGAAAGAAAAAACCAAAATATACAAAATAACAATTGAGTTAATGCACACGACTCATTTTATTCAATGTCGTGTTGTATTTATTTATGACATTGTTGATACGTCATAGCAATCTACTTTAAATTTGTAAGGGAAACAACACAACGAGTAGTAATGGGATAGAGTAGATACTATTTGAATTGAATGGATTTCTATAAGCAGCTCCTTGCCACATTTAGCTGCCAGTACAAGTATATGTCATACTAAAACTTTAGTCATTATCCACTTTTCTCCCCATTTGTAATTAGTTACTAAAGTAAAACAGCAGATCCTGTATATAACGGCCATACTTTTGTTGTTGTATCCCCCCAGGGTCAAATAGTCATTTAAATATTCAAAAATTTCACCGCTCCTTCTTCATCTACACCTTTGGGCAGTATCAATTAATTAGCTATAATGTCTGGAGCATGTCTTTTTTATCTACTGAACCCTTCACATAGCTCATACTAACCCTTTCTCTAGAATATTGAAATTTTAAAGTTTGCCGACGAAGATGGTAACTACAAGAGAAAACCATCGGTTTTTCGTGATTGGATTAGTAGCAAGCCTGGTGCTAGATTCCCTCCTGAAGCAGGTAGATACCACTTGTATGTTTCATTTGCTTGTCCATGGGCCCATCGTACATTAATCACTAGGAGGTTGAAAGGTTTGGTTTCAATTATAGGATTGTCAGTGGTTCACTGGCACATGGATGATAAAGGATGGAGATTCCCAACCAAGGAAGAATTGGATTCATTAAAGCAAAAGGATGATGTGTCATTAGGCACACCTGACCATTTATATGGCTTTAGTCGATTGAGAGAATTGTACTTTAAAGCTGATCCCAATTATCAAGGTAGATTCACTGTTCCTGTATTGTGGGACAAAAAGGAGCAAACAATTGTCAATAACGAATCAGCCGAGATTATCAGAATGTTGAATTCCGAATTTAATTCAATTTTGCCTACAGAATATGCTGACTTGAATTTGGTTCCCAAAGAGTTGGAATCGCAAATTGATGAATTAAACAGCTGGGTCTATGATAACATCAACAATGGAGTTTATAAAACAGGATTTGCATCCAAGCAAGAGGTTTATGATAAAGAGTGTCGTAACGTGTTTGCCCATTTGGATAAAGTTGAGTCATTATTGCAACAGAATAAGCAACAAGACCGCAAAAATGAATTTTTATTAGGCAATAGTTTAACTGAGGCTGATATTAGGTTATTCACTACAATTATCCGTTTTGACCCAGTTTATGTTCAACATTTCAAATGCAATATTGGAATGATTAGAACTCATTATCCAAATATTCATAATTGGCTTAGATTGTTGTATTGGAAAATCCCTGGGTTCCAAGAGACGACAAATTTTGAACATATCAAGTACCATTATACTAAATCTCATGTCAAGATTAATCCTTATGGTATTACTCCTTTGGGACCAGTACCAAATATTTTGCCAATTGATCAGTAATGAGGAGCGGGCCTTTTTTTTTAGTGGTTATTTATTCCTTTATTTAAGTGAAATATTTATGATCTATTCCTTTCTCTGGTGCACTTGTATAACAACCAGGTGTATTGGCTTATCTTTTGACACTTCTCATATTCAACACCACAAAATACACAAGTGTCAGGGGGTAGAGAGCTACTTATTTTCAGACACAATGCGTTTCAAGTGTAATCTTCTTCGTTTGACCTTTGTATCACACGTTCATATACGCCATCTTATGAGTCACCCTGCTTTGTGGACAGTCCTTGTACTGATTGATATTGCAAAGGATGTAGCCAAAACATTAATCTTATTAGTACTTGCTAAAGTTCACCATTCATGAACTTAAACTCCTTATCGGTGGTGCTTCTGTTCAAATGCAACACACGCTTACACAAGTAAACAACGAAAATGAAAACACCCATCCAAAACGCATAAAACAAATACACAAGATTGGCATGTTCAAAGTTCAACGCCAACTCATAGATCCAGGTCACTAATATGGGCGAGACTAAATTCATCAACGACACGAGTAATGTGATTGCTCCGTAAACTTGGCCAGAACTAGAGTTGGGGAAAAACTTGATAATCGTTGAATCAAATACAGGGCCAATTAATGCGTCGAATGAAAAACACCCTGCAGCGATGTAAAAACCGCGACTCTGAGTTGTGTAAAATGCAAGAAATACAAGTATGGCAACGCCAAAAGATAATAACATGAGGATGTACTCCACCATGTCAAACAGCCGATTCAACGATCTTAAGGAGAATGTTCTTTTCAACAAGGTTTTCTCAAAAAACGGTAAAATTAACACAAGCGAGATGGCTCGCGATACTGAAATTGTTGATAGGAGGTAGGATATGTTGTCTGAATCCCAATGGAATGCATATTGCCCGTATTCGATAACCACCTGGTTTAAGGAAAATATCAATGTTTGATACGTGGCATAAATTAGCACCAACGATATGACAACTAAACGCAACTCTTGCAAGCGGTGCTTTTTGTTCACCTTTGCCACTTCGCTAGGATATGTTAGGATTTTCATTGGTTGTATAATGTCAATGCTCTTGAAAATTTGATACAAGACAAGTCTGTTGAGGTTTTTGTCAAGGTCGCTTGACTCGGAAGCAGCCTCAGAAGCCGAATTTCCTTCCTCCTCTAGCTCGTGCTCAACCAATTGCTCCTCTGATGCTTCTCTTGCTAATTCGTTCCTTGACTCAGGAAATAACGTGATAACATAAACCAGCAACAAAAGCATAACTGCTAGCTCAAACTTCAACACGGTGAAGTCAGCCTCACTGACTGCTTCGGCTGACTTTCCGCCAGCCCAATCGCTAATCAACGTACCTATCAACGGACCAAACAGTTGCCCAATAAATGTCGCTGACGAAGCCAAGCCAAATTGAAAAATTCTACTTTCGGGCAAAGTAAAATCTGACACATACAGTTCGGTCAATGCTCCAATAATGTTGACTCCTCCAAACAAACACGAGACATAATTGGCCAAAAGTAGCTTACCAAACTGCAAACCCACGTAGTTTCTGAAAAGGTGGTACTGGAGCATGCGCGAAATGGTGATTGTGATTATGACCATCACAAAATATAGCTTCCTTCCATACACGTTCGATAATTCTCCAAACTTGGCGATTGGGATCAACGCTGTTGCCGTAGTTCCAACCAAGAAGTATTGGTTGAAACGAGCAACAATGTAGGGAACTGACGCCTCGTCACTTTTTGACGATTCCAATGCCTTGGCGTAGATTAATGACTGGCGGGTGCCCTCTGCACTAGATGAGCTAAGAGTGAGCAACCCTATCAAAAAGATTACAGCAAAAACACTAGGCCGTCTGTAGAACGGTTGTGTGGCATTTTGCTTGATCTGTTTTTTGATGTATACGATATCGTTATCTTCGTGGTCTGAGTTATCGCTGTGCAAGTCATTCACGCTGCCTTGTTGAGTATGCTCATCATCTAATAGCCTCTCCTCCTCCCCGTGGTGGTCGTGTGGCATTGCTTTGATCGTATGTATGCCTCTTTTAGGAATTGGAAGTATTCGCAAAGATGCTGCTGCTTTCTTATTTATTTTTTCATATTGCTACCAGAAGCAATGCGCAGCGCAAATCTGTTTAAGTTAGTGAGACGGCATAGATTGTTAGGGGTTCAGTTGGGACAGCAAACTGCCACCTGGTTGAACGACGCAGCTATAGAAGAAGCGAGTTAATCCTAACTAATGGTGTCTGTGTTCTAAATAAGTTTAAGGTTACAACTAAATGCATAATCAAAATCACCTCCGATGACTAATCGATATCTAATGGAGGTGTAATTCCGAAATTAGTCAAGCGCAGCAAAAAGTTTATGTATAAAACCTCATCGGCATCCAACTTACCAAAACTTAACTCCACAATACACTATAAACACACGCTGTCAACCAATTTCAGAGACTGTTAAATGACCTTCACGGAAGAGATTGAATTGAATGCTGCGCATGTTCATTCGAGGAATATAAACTCCAATAAATTTGACGATCGGGACCACCCAGCCACTCCTATCGGTGAATTACCAAACAGCTTTGACACACCAAGACAAGACCAATCAGTTCAGTCATCGATTGAATTCCAACGGACATCTGATTCGCCGTTGTCTTCTTCTTCTTCAGCATCCTCAAGTCCAGATGATGACACATTTGCCAGATTCAAAAATGTGCAACCGTACGCCGTTCTAGTTGGTTCATTTCTTGGGCTTGTTGTTAACTTAGGGTTGATCAACTCCATTGGTGCTGTGCAATCTTATGTTTCAGTAAATCAGTTTAAAGGGTATTCTGCCAGCACAGTTTCTTGGATCTTTTCAATTTATTTGGCATTGGCTTACGCCGGGGCATTAATCTCGGGTCCATTATTTGACTCAAATGGAACGTTATGGCTATTAATATATCTGACATCGTTTATATTTGCTGGACTAATGGGGGCAGCCAGTAGTGTTGAAGTTTGGCACTTTATTTTGAGTTTTATAAGTTTAGGTGTCGGCAATGGCTTTGGCATGGCTCCGTTAGTGTCTGTTATAGGCCATTGGTTTAGCCCCAAGATTAAAAATCTGGACAATTCAAATATTGCCTTAGACGATGATGATAAGATAGAGAAGTTTGAAGGCATGAATAGCAAGCTAGGTGTTGGATTCAGCACCGGGCTTGCAACAGCAGGAGGAAGTATTGGCGGGCTAGTATTTCCATTAATGTTGAGAAAGTTGTATTCACTGGTGGGATTTGTATGGGCTCTTAGAATATTAGCATTCACATGTTTGGGTTGCATGATTTGCTCAATTGTCTTAGTGAGGGAGAGGTTTAGGAAAGAAAAGAGACTGAATAAACTTTCTTTCCAATGGAACGAGGTGCCTGGTAAATTTATTGAGTTTTGCAAAGTGAGAGATACAATTTTTTTGTTTATTATCTGTGGTGGGTTTTTTACCGAGCTTAGTCTCGTGTTACTAGTCACATATTTTGCCAGTTACGCCATAGCTCATGGAATGAGCGAATCCGACTCTTTGGTTTTGATTACAATATGGAATGGTATCGGGACTTTAGGAAGATTCTTGCCTGGTCTAGCTAGTGATTACTTTGGAAGGTTCAACATAAATGTGATTATGTTGGTGGGCTATTGTTTGACGATATTGGTGTTGCTACTTCCATTTGGAAATAATCACAAGGTGCTTTACGCGTTTAGCGTTTTGGGAGGATTATTCTCGGGATCAATACTTAGTCTTTTGCCAGTGTGTTTGTCACAAATTTCCAAGGCTAATGAATTGGGCAAGAAGTACGGAATATTGAACTTTTATCTTTCGTTGGCCAACCTTTTCGGTATCCCAATCGCCGCAGCAATAATTAAACACGGCAAAGTGCACGACTATGATAACTTTATTATCTTTGTTGGCTGTTTATCAGTGGCTGGATTATTTTTTTGGCTCCTTGCACGAGCTCAGATCGTGGGGATGAAATTGAATGTCAAAGTGTAGTTCTGCAGGCTAATTGAAGCATACAAAAATGGTAAAGAATCTATGTAGGATAAATATGCTACTACTACGTTCTGTCTTGACTCTTTCCAGGAATAGAATGTATTCTTCCTCATATATTTATAGAACATTAATAAGCTGCAAATTTACCTTCTTAGTAAAAATAGCATTAGTTCTTGGTATTAAAACCTTAAACCTTGAAACACTTTGCATATACTCGCTTTTATACTTACCTTGTAGTTTTTTTTTAAATAATAATTTTCAATACTACAAAGAAGAGCCTTGGCGGTGTTCTGTTGAATCCATTTTCTCTTTGTTCATCGTCATCATCTGTAAAAGGCTTTATAACCATTTTACGAGAAACAAACAATAGGAAACTGCCAAAAAAAAAAGAAAAGAAACGATCTATTCACTAGAGAGGTGTACACATCTCTATAACACTACACATTCAAGAAACAATATCCTATTTGCAACTACAAATACAACTACCCAAACGACTATCTTACAAGTTACATGTTTATAACAAAGAAAGAGAAATACCAACACATATATAGAGTAGTCACCACGCAGAGTTGAGTTACTTGATCATTGCACCATCACAAACACACACACAAAGACAGTATGAGAAGGCTTAAGATAGGGATAAGACCGCAGCTTATAGTCCTAGTCTGCTTTGCTTCGTTGTTCTCGCTCTTAATCCTAGGGATCGTCACTGGTTTATACTTTAGCACGAATTTAACTCAACTGAGATCAGAACGGTTGTATGTCATATCACAATTAAAATCCACTCAAGTGGAACAAGCCTTGGCATTTATTGCTTACCAAGTGGGGACCCTATCTTCTGTGGATGCTATCACTACACCCTTGTCACAGTATAGGGCAGGGAACAATTCGAATGCCGTGTTTTCCAGTGCTCAAAATACGTTGGACCAATATATGTCATCAACTGAAACTTTTGCTGCAGCTAGATTATACAATTTGGATTTGCAAGTTCTGGCAAGTTCGTACAATAATGCAACAATAGTATCTCAGGCAACAGCTGGCAGCTTGTTCCCCTTGCTACAGAATAGCTCGATCCCACCTGCTTTACTAGATTCAAATGGGTCAGAATTTTACTTCACAGGACCGTTGGCCAATGATTCATCCGATATATTCAGCCCATATTTTATCGGAGTGACGTTGCCGGTCTACTCAAACTCATCAATCATAATTGATAAACCATACATTGCTGGTTACTTATCGATTATTGCCAGTGCGCAAACAATTCGAGATGCGTTAAATTCAACAAGTGAGGATTACAATGTTATTGCTGTTAAACCACTTTATGGCAATTTAACTGACATCGTGGACACTTTTAACTCCACTGAACGTGCTAAAGCGGCTGTTGGATTCCAAACAGTGTTTCCTGTGGCAAACTCACTATTGAGACCAGGGGAGATGTACAACATTAATTCGTCAACCTCGGTGCGAACAGCTATACGTTCTCCTTCGGGAACTTCCACTAATGTCAAATCCTATTCTGGTGAGAGTGTTGCCATTGGGTTCAGACAAATCATGCAAAACAATCTTTTATGGTCAATCATTGTGATACAAGAGAAGTCAGTGTTTAATGCTCCTGTAAATAAATTGAAAAAGATCATAATTGGTGTGATGTTTGCTATTGCTGTATTTATGTGCTTAATCACGTTTCCGTTGGCGGTGTGGTTTATCCGGCCCATTACTCAATTGCAAGACTCGGCAGAATACATATCAAAATACCGAAAAGAGAGAATACTAAGCGAAAAGATTGCTCATGATTCAAGGAATAATAGTGTAACGTCAACGACAACTTCATCTACCTCAGGCTATTCCACTGGTATGCAACTACCAGCACGCATTAAGACATCAAAGAAGTTCTTCAAGGATGAACTAACTGAGTTGTCGGAAGCATTCAACATCATGACCGAGGAACTAGACAAGCAGTATACTCTCTTGGAAGAGCGAGTCAAGCTTCGAACGCGAGAATTGGAGGCGTCTAAAATCCAAGCTGAAGCGGCAAACGAGGCCAAAACGGTGTTCATTGCAAATATATCACACGAATTACGAACTCCTCTTAATGGTATACTAGGCATGACATCAATTGCTATGGAAGAGGAGGACGAGGAAAAACTCCATGAATCTTTGAAATTGATCTACAGATCTGGTGAGTTATTACTCCATATCTTGACAGAATTGTTAACATATTCAAAAAACACATTAAACCGGTCAAAGTTGGAAAAATCCAAGTTTCAAATCCTTGAAATTGTTTATCAAATCAATTCAATTTTTAATAAACTAGCTGTTGACCAGCGAGTGAACTTTAAAATTGTTGTCAAACCTTGTCTATTTAGAAAGATGATACTTTATGGAGATTCAAATAGGATCATTCAAATCATAATGAACCTTGTGTCTAATGCACTCAAATTCACTCCGGTTGATGGGTCAGTTGATGTCATTTTTAGATTGCTTGGAAAATATGATTATGACAAGTCAGCAGCTTGCGATTTCAAGAAAGTGTGCTTAGTACATGACAGCAAAAGACCATTCCCTTTTAATTACAATACCGATACTACTTTAGTACAAGTTAAGGATTCCACATCATCACCAGGGAAACAAGCTGATCCAAAAAAGAGGAATAGCGGTGACTTTGATGACACACTGAGTATCGTTACTCTTTCAACAATTCAATACGAAAATGCGTTATTTGAACAACAATTTTCGGATAGTCGGCGGTCGCCATCACCAAGGTCATCACTTGATAAATTGGAAGAAGAAGGGTCTGATGCCAAGTCCGAGTACATGATGCCTCAAGCCAAAGATTTCAAGACGTACCACACATTAAACAAAAAGGAAAAGATTGAAGGACACAAGTCATACAAGATTAAAAATATACACCATCCAAAACAATGGGTTATACAAATTGAGGTTCGTGACACTGGTTCAGGTATCGAGCCAGCATTACAAGAGAAGGTGTTTGAACCATTTGTTCAAGGTGATCAAACTTTGAGTCGAAGCTATGGTGGCACTGGATTGGGTTTAAGTATATGCCGACAGTTGGCCTCGATGATGAAAGGGACGCTTACTGTGAAATCAGCAGTAGGAGAAGGATCGACATTCACTTTAACCATTCCGTTGCCACAGACAGGAGAGATCATGATTCCGCCTGAAGATCTTGAAGCTCTCTGTGATGATGAGTTCAATCCGAATTCGAAGATGAACAGAAGGGTTGTTTTTGAAGATGATATAGTGGATACTAGCTCAGATGAGAGTAAAGAAGATACAAACGAAAACTCGTCATCGTTAACCCATCGTCGCAAACCATCACAAAAGGGATTAAAATTAAAACCTTCAAGTATTGCTTTTGCTAGGGGCTCAACCGGTACAGCACAAAAGTCGGATAACCATGGAAGTGGCACAAATACTGGTACTCATAGTACAACCCCCACGTCAACAGAGTCATTAGTATCGACACCACTAACATCGCAGAACCACTTATCCAATATCAAGATTCTTGTTGCTGAAGACAATCAAGTGAATCAAGAAGTCATCAAACGGATGTTGAAACTCGAAGGATTTACGAATTTGGTAATGGCTGCAAATGGCGCTGAAGCAGTGGAAATGATACAACAGTCAATGGATCAATCAGAAGAAGAGCTAGTACCACAGCAATTTGACTTGGTATTTATGGATATTCAAATGCCGATAATGGACGGTATCACAGCCGTTGGTATAATACGACAAAAATTACACTTCACTAATCCGATAATAGCCCTCACTGCATTTGCTGATGAAAGTAACATAAAAGAGTGTCTAAGTTGCGGAATGAATGGATTCTTATCCAAACCGATCAAACGAAACAATCTACGCAATGTGATTACAAAGAATACAAACATTTTGTTGCACGAGTCGGTAATTACGCCAATGTCTGGCCATTCACAAAAGAGTTCTTATTTTCTGTAAAGCAATAGCAAAATGGCTTTCTTGTTCAACTGAATAGAAGAACAATCAACACTCATTCAGTCCGAATTGAAGTGTACATAGTTTGTAATTTAGGATATTTTTCATCGTCATCTGCACCATCCATTAACTGAATATTCAGTAATCGTGAATTACCCGTCAAGTTGATTTTCAATAAATGAGGATAACGGGCTAAGGTGAATGGGAAATTATATTTGTTTAAGTAATGGAAAGCATTAAAGGATAAATCAATCTGTTGTAAAGGCAATGATTGGAATGGTTTCGAATTGAAGCATCGCAAGTTGCTTAATTTGTTATTTGATAGGTTTAGGATGCGAAGTCGTGAAAGTGGTACATCATAGAGTTGCAGTGAATTGAATTGTGTAGTGTTGCCCTGGGGTGTTAGTAGCAACTCCAAACTTTCCAAATCTTCATTTGTTATATTACAACCCTGTAGATTCAATTCTTCAACTTTGCAAAATATGAAGCGGGCAATATCATCAAGGTTAAACCGATGGATTGATGATAGTATCGATCTGTTGTATGATAGATTTAATGAATCAATTTCTTCAAAACTGTCAAAATGGAAGTCCAAAGGATAATTGTAGGATAGATCCAAACTGGTCAATCTTTGAGGTCCTCCTTGTGTAGTATCAAAACTGTATATTTTCTTGTCTTGCAAACTGAGCAGCTTCAACGACGCTGGCAATTGAATATTACTAAATTTAAACTTGACTGTCTTGTGGATTTCAAATTTCATGACTAAACTCTCCAATAAGGGGAAAGGGTTTTGTAAGTTGATGTTTTCCAAATTGCCAAATCCATTATTGCTCAAATCTAACTTGCGCAAACTTGGTAGTCCCATTGGAGCAAAATGGTTCAAAAATTGTCGACTGAAGTCATGCAAATGACATCGAGTTACAACCAAATTTCTAATTTGATGGCACTGATACTGTAAAAACCTTCCCACATGAGCTAAACTGTCAACTGGCCCCTTGATGATAAATGTACTTATATTATCACCGCGACAATCGAGGTAGAAAGCCAACGGCACCATGCTGGTGTTATTGAGGATAATTTTGGTTAAGCAAGGTACATCATTGATTAGGTGAAAGGGATTGTTAGTAGGGAAATAGTTTCTAATTTCAATTTCTTCAATATTGGTTAGATTAATGTGGATTGGCGAGTCAATGAAATTTTCGTATTCCACAACAACACTAGTACGATTCTCTACCAAATTAAAAATATCTCTCAAGCAAGGCCATACGATGTCATTAAATCGGGGAACCAGGTTCCCCAAGTCATGTTCATAATTGAGATAGATCTTTAACCTTTTGCACGTTAATAATTTCAACACCTTTAGTTCATTGATATCAAACTGTTCAATAAAGATTTGGATAATATAGTTTTCCAATCTATGGTGAGTCACTAACCAATGTAGGAATAGATCGGCTGTAGTGAAGCTGTAATATATATGCCAGTGATAAGGTCCGCAAGTTGTTTCGTAATCGTAAGTTGATGTGATCAAACTTTCATAGTTGCGTCGTTTACCAACCGATAAATGAACTAACACTCGTTTGTTGAGGATACGTTGAGCTATATTGTGGGTTGCCTTGCTGAATAGGAAGTTGTAAATATCACTTAGGGTTAAGCAAGGTTGATCAAGAATGTTGTAGATGATCTCATCGGGGAATCCGGTGAGCAATGATATGTCAAACATAATCTTGGTAATGTATAACTGTGGCTGTTGGTGTATCTGTAGTTGCAGCGTCAATGTCAAGCATTCATTAGCATGGCAATATATCTGGTGAATAGCAATAACAGTTTCTTTATAGCAGGAAATAATCAACAGTAGAGCAATGTTAAAAATGTGAACTGAGTGACTTATTTGATTTGTTTAGTCTTCTTCTTATCAGTAAAAAGTCACAAAAACAGCAAAAATCTTTTTATCAATTGCGACTTTTTATTTCACAACAAAATTTATACTTTGCTGTTTACATGGGTAAGCGTGTCTTGCATTTGAACAGAAACACCACCGATCAACATCTTAAAAATATTGGCGGTGAATAGTGTTACTGCTTTAAAGAACAGCTATTGAGGTTATAATGTATATTACGATCGTTAACAATGATCTTTCTCTCTCTGTATAAATCTAAGAAATTAATTGAATCAAAAAAGCCAATCTAAACTCCATTGACCAAATCTCCAGCAAAGTTTACTGATGTGGACCTTCTAACGACTCTTTCCTCCTCAGTGCTGCTCGTCAACCCGGATACCCATTTACCGATAAACACTACCAAAATAAACACAACCATGAAACCTCCATAAAGCAAGAAAATGAAGTTATCCCATTCTTGCCTCAACGACCATTTGTAAACACCCATTATCACAAGTGGACCAATAACTGTGAGGATATTCAGAAGCAATGCCTGCGCAGAATAAAATCCACCTACTTTGCTTGTAGGGAAATACTTTAGGGCTGCAGCAAGCAACACAGGGACTGTCCATGACGCAGACGACCATAGTGACAACGACGCGAAAACATCCGCTTTTGATTTAGCCAAACACAAAAGTCCAAACACACCGAGGTCAACCACCAATGCCATCACGGTCAAAATCATGTCAATCATGTCAAATTGCGATTTCAAAACTTTAAATTTGAACCACCCTTTAAGCACTGTGGTTTGGAAAAAGGGAAGCAATACAACAAGGCTAAAAACTCTTGCAATTGAAAACAATGAAAGGAGATAGGAAATGTCTGTTGCTTCGAAATCGAATTTGTAAACCACCCAGTTAATGAAAACTTGGCTGAACCCAAGCATCAAGACCTGGTCAAGAACAATAACCAACGTTAAAGAGATCACCATAAATCTCATTGTGCCCTTGCGATGAAACAATGCTTTCAAGGGAGCGAGATATTCATTTCCAAGTCTGTGAATTAACCCAGGAGTGTCTCTGTTTGAAGCTTCCAACTGCGACGCTGCTGAGCTTCTCGTTGTAACTGAATTGGCTCTTGATCTTGCCAAGGCCTTCGGAGTGCGGGTTTCGCTAAAGATAAACACAACGAATAAGCAAAGGGCAATCTCAATCACCAACTCGAGCTTCAAAATGAAAAACTCGCTATTCAACACTTTCGTACTTCGTGTTATACCCTGAATGTGGATCTGTTTGCCAGGGTTGGCATCATAGGACACCTTTGCCCACGAACTCAACTGTGTGCCTAACAATGGACCTAAAAACTGTCCACCATTTGTGAATGCAGACACCCGCGCTAACGCATTAGCTCGTTCTGATGGTTTCTGGTTCAAATCAATGACACATGTATTAACAATAGTTCCTATAATCATGTAGCCTCCCCCCACAGCCGACAAAACTGACGAAAGAAGTAGCCATTTGAATTTGAAAGTTTGGTAATGGTACAAGTAAAACAGTAGGCAATTTGAAGCGGTGAAAGAAATGACACCAGCTGCCAAGAACGGTTTCCGCCCATACAAGTCAGACAAACCAAATTTTGAAATTGCAAAGAAGGACAAAAGTGTGGTTCCAAACAAAGCATACTGGTCATATGTTGATACAATAAGTTGAGTATCCACCGGGGAGCAGAGTCCTTTCGAATCAAGAGAGGAATTACATGCCAACTTCAAGAGCACAATTCTTCTTGTACCTTCTGCCATCGACATTGCTAGAGTGACACTGACTAAGACAAAGCACAACTGAAACATTGATGGCCTCATAAACCAGCACGTCTGCTTGTGAAGCTCCGCGTGTTCCCGTATCCATGCAAGCTCTTCGTCCTCGTCCTCATCCTCTTCACCTGATTGAATAGCATCTTCGGTATCATTGATTGCTGTTGTGTAATGTTCAACAGCCTCTTCGTCCAATAACGGATTTAACTCGCTTACGGCTGTGGTTGTCTCCATGTATGTTATGATTAGTTATTCTTTAATAGAGCGTACTAGCGAGTGATCTCTGTTATTCAGATTTGAGGGGCAAAGCCGCTGCTCGCAATATATGATCTTTATATCTTATTGCTCTTTCGTACGGCTCCAAGCTGCGGGAAAAATTAAATAGATAAACAAAACAAAAATAGACGAAAAGGGAAGTATTTCCGCGTCCTGGTATTACTGTGGCACCTAAAACAGTGTGGATTCATATATTCAAGTTGATTGTTTTGTAATTCGGTGGTATCTTATATCATACTTTGACTTTCCTTTCAGTTGCAGAGAAATGGGATTTGGACACTATTACTTGTAAATGTAAGTGTAAGAGAAGGAATAATTTTGGTTCACAATTATGCAAAATTTTTACAATCTTTACCGTAGGTAATAATTGGGGTTGACTAAAGTCAAACTGTATGAATATTGATTAAGATATATTACCCATGAAATAATACTGTTCCCCAAGTTTTACCTTGTATTGGTTATTGATTTAATTGCCTATCAAAGACTGACCGGACAATGGTAGCGCACTATCCCTGGGAGCCTTTTGTGGCAGGTGTGTCACGATAAACTCCTGGCGATGATAGGCCGTATCTTCCTTAGCACAAGCACTTATATACAATAATTACTTTACAAATGCCGCCACCCTCATCACCGTCAAACTCCCTGGGTGGAAACCAACGACCATCAAATCAATCAACAACAGCAGGTCTGCCACTAAATGACGTGAGACGATTTCGTAACGCTTCAACTGAGACATTTCCAACGTTAAACTCGTTAAACGTTATATCAGACCTTATGCTACGCGACCAAAACTCGATGCTGCGAGAGACTGATGAATCTAATTTTAGAGCACGAATTCTCCGCCATTTCAATGACATCAACAGATTGCAGAATCATTTCAATAGACTAATCAATCGAGAAGGTGGCAACCATCAAGCAAGCTTGGCATTAAATAATATTCCGTCACAATTGAGAAATCTATCCAGAGAACTATCACGTTCAGGACACAGAGAGGCATATTTTGTTGAGTCGAGTGAGGATGACGATGATGATGATGATGATGATGATGCCGATGACCAAAGTTTTGATTACGAAGATGATGATGTTGCAAATGCGGGATTGGTTTACTACTCGGATGAGGATAATAATGAGGGTGAAGTGAGCGGAAATGACGAGGATATGTCGGCAGTGCTTATGGAAGATGCAGAACAAAGTATTCAATCGAATGAGAGACTCTTGTTAGCATCGGCAAGAAATCCTCAAACTGCCCGAACCCCACTTTTAAATTCAAGCGTTCCCTTGAGGCGGCAGAATGCAATACGTGTTAGAAGTATGTTGAATACGGAGGATACCGAAGTGGCTAAAAATAATGACCCAAAAGCTAACGATTTTCTTGATTTGGAAGCCGAACTGTTGCAACAAGAAATTCATTCAGTCTTGGAAGCGATTGAAAGTGCAAGAAAGGGATCCCCCTTATTTCCAAACAATTTTCACCGGCCATTCAGTATCCGCTACTTTTCAAGCTTGAAAAATCACATGCAGGGATGTCTGCTTGACAATAACATGAATGCTGATCAAATGATGGATGAATTTTTGCGCAAAAGAGTTAATAAAATGCTTTTTCTTAAAATTAGATTGCCTCCACCGCCAAGTTCCAAGAGACGAACAAAAATAGAGGAAGGACCCAGTCATAAACGTCAGAAAACCACTCATATTGATGATGGTGATTATCCATTAGACGAGCCAGTAATTGCATACCCATACACGAATATTGACAAAAACGTGTTGGTAGATGGCTTGCCCTCAAGTTACTTCCAATCGGGATCCAATTATCGCATAAACTTAGACTGTCCCCAACACAACACTTGTGATATGAAACTTTCCAGTGTTAGCTCTCACGTAGAGGGGGTTTTCAGTATAGCACCAGAAGGAAGCCTAGAGTCTTTGCTTCTCAAGTTACATAATTTTGCAAAGTTCTTTTGCGGAATGTCCAACAATACCTTTCAACTGCCTAAAAACAAGATACTTATAAGGAAGCTAAACATGCTAGATCGCCTTTCAGTGGATGACAATGTAGGTTTCAAAAATATAAACGCCAGCACTATACAGGTTCCATTTAAGGGTAAAGTGGTTGATTTTAAAACCAACGATTTGAGATTTTTAAATCTGGAAAAACCGCTTTCGGCAAGATTCAATTTAAATAAAATCAAAGTTCAACTTTCGGAGTGGATGAAGATCAACCCATTTATACAATTTAGAGAAAACTTTTTTTACAACTTTCTTCAGCATTTGGACCAAGATCTCACACATTTTGGTGATATTGAAATTCGAAAGTCAAAGAAAACAGAGGCCATACATTTAACAAAGGAATTCAAATCGAGTCTCCCCGAAATCACAAAATATTTTGAATACCTAAAGGATTCCCAGGTTCCCCCATGTCTAGAAAGGCTGGAAAAAAGAAGGTGCAAGAGGCACAATGATATATTTATAGAGGATTGGGAACGAAATTTAGCATTCAGATTGGCAGAATCTGTTACAAAGGAGGATTGTGGAACGTTGATTAATTTGCAACTAAACTATGCCTTATTTACTATCGAAGTTGATATATCAAAGTACTTGGACACATTCATCAACACAATTTTAGCGCACAGTGAAGGAGAGTACATGGAAAACTACAGGAAGGTTTACAACAACATTTTAAAAGATGAATCGGAAGATATCACCGCGATACTCCTTTGCTCAATTGATAAACAAAGAGGAAAGCTAGAAATCCACAATACGGTTTCTCATTTGCATCATAGACACATGGCTAGACACTCTACGGGAATAATACTAACCACGAACCCTTTCTTAAATGAAAATACGGGAAGAAACACGTATGTCTATGATGACTTCGATTTGTTTGAAGAACCAGCTCCAATTAACTCGGACACTTTTAACAAACGGTTCTTCCATAATCAGGCAGAAGATGCTATCGACAAACTTACAGGGCACGTGACTCTGAGTCTACCGGTATTCGATATCGTGTAAGGTTCATATTTATGGCTATATACATTGTTTTACCATCCCCAACCTGGTTTCCCATCTATTTTATCCTGCCTCTTTTTTCTAAAAAAGTCCTTTCGACATTCTTTGTATGCGTCAAAAAAGTCCTGACAGACATATTTGTCATCCTGGTTACGGTAAAGGCAGTCCATAGATGCCTGCCTGCTTTCTTCACAAGGATCATAAAACTTCGAAGCCTCTTTCCCCGCCCATCTATACTTGTGTCTGTGATTCTTGGGATCGTCCGGATAAAATTTATAGTTTTCAACACCTCCTTCGGTAAAGTTCACCTTTGGTTTAGTTTCGGCAACCTCATTCGTCTTGTTTTGTTCACTGTTAGAATCTTGTGGGGTAGTACTACTACTCATGATAGACCCTAGTGTTGAACCTGCACTACCAAAACTGGAGAACGTTATAATGAACTCTTTTTTTCCTTCACTTCTTTTTTGGGCGCTTTTTTTATATTTTTTTTATTTTTTTTTTTTTAATTTCTTTGTTCTTCCAACTTGTTCAATCGTCATGGTTTTAGCTGACTTAGGAGAAAGACTTAGAGGGGCCCTTTCTTCTGTGGAGAAGGGTTCCGACGATGAAATCCAACAAATGATTAAAGACATTTGCTCTGCGTTGTTAGAGTCCGACATCAATGTGAAATTAGTCGCCAAATTGAGAGGCAATATACGAGACAAGATTGAGGAGGAAAACGTATTAAAGGAAACTTCGACCCAAAACAGGAGAAAGAAGTTACAGAAAATTATATACGATGAGTTATGTGCATTGGTTGATTCTCATGTCGAACCGCCCAAGCCAAAGAAACTTTCAGCGACTACCAAGACCATTAATGGGAAAAAGGTGAGAGTGTCAAAAGAGTCAAGCCACGTCATTATGTTTGTGGGATTACAAGGTGCAGGTAAGACCACATCCTGTACAAAACTAGCTGTTTACTACAAAAAGAGGGGGTTCAAAGTTGGATTAGTATGTGCCGATACATTTAGAGCAGGTGCATTTGATCAATTGAAGCAAAATGCTATAAAAGCTAATATACCTTATTATGGATCCTACTTAGAGCCTGATCCGGTCAAAATTGCTTTTGAGGGTGTACAAAAATTCAAGCAGGAGAAGTTTGACATTATCATTGTTGACACTTCGGGAAGACATAGACAAGAGGAACAATTGTTTACCGAAATGGTTCAGATAGGCGAGGCGGTTCACCCTAGCCAGACAATCATGGTGATGGATGGATCTATTGGTCAAGCAGCTGAGTCACAAGCCCGTGCTTTCAAAGAAAGCTCTGATTTCGGTTCTATAATCTTGACCAAAATGGATGGGCATGCAAAAGGTGGAGGTGCTATTTCTGCCGTTGCAGCAACGAAAACGCCGATTGTATTTATTGGTACAGGTGAACATATTGGTGACTTGGAAGTTTTCAAACCAACAACCTTTATATCTAAGTTGTTGGGTATTGGTGATATTCAGTCGCTTATTGAACACGTACAATCTTTAAATTTGCATCAAGATGAAGGACACAAACAGACGATTGAGAATATCAAGGAGGGAAAGTTTACTTTAAAGGATTTTCAAAACCAAATGAACAATTTTATGAAGATGGGACCCCTCACGAATATTGCATCGATGATTCCAGGAATGTCGAGTATCATGTCACAAGTGGGTGAAGAGGAGACATCCAACAAGATTAGGAACATGATTTTCATTATGGACTCAATGACCGCAAAAGAGTTGGAAAGTGACGGTAGAATATTCATCAAAGAGCCAAGCAGAATCGTAAGGATAGCGAGAGGTTCGGGGTGTAGTGTAGTTGAGGTTGAAATGATTTTGCAACAACACCGAATGATGTCGTCTATGGCAAAATCTGCAGTAGCAGCTCAAGGCCAAGGTGGACAGCCTGGAGGCCCATTCGCAGGAAATCCTCAAATGCAAAGAATGATGCAGAGTGCCCAATCAAATCCAAATTTCATGCAACAGGCAATGAGTATGTTGGGTGGAGGAGGTGGAGGTGCCGGTGGTCCTGGTGGATTAGCTGGTATGATGAATAATCCAGCAATGATGCAGCAAGCACAACAGATGATGAGAGGTAACCCACAAATGATGCAACAGGCTCAAGAGATGATGAAAAATCCACAAATGATGCAAAGAATGATGCAACAATTTGGTGGCATGGGTGGAATGTAGAGAATTGACTTTTATTACAATACTTTATAATACATAATACTCTTTCGTTTATCTACCTGTAGAACCCTGGTCTAGAAGCATTCATACCGTACTCGCTTAGCGCATTACTAAGGTCTTCCATGGTCAACACCACCTTCCCTTGCTGATTGCCAACGGTGGAGTGCGATTGTTGAGATGTTTGCTGCTCACCGCTCTCTGCATTAGCATTACCGTTTCCTGCTAATGTTTGTTGGTTAGCATATTGTTGTCCCTGGAGTAATTGCTTTGCTCTCACTTGGGGGTTAGAGGAGTTGTAAACGGCACTGGCATTTCTAATCCTGCTATACTCATACGCATCTTGTGCTATGTCACTAACGAACTTTTGGGTGGCTAATGCTATGAGTCTTTTTATCTTCACGTCCGACGATTCAAATCCGTTCTTTGCCAAGTAATAATCTGTTACGGCGTCAGGTATGATAGGTGCAAACTCATCGTCCATCATATCTAGAACTTCCTTGAGCGTTTTATCTTTACGTGTAAGGTCAGGCAAGTCGGGGATTAATGACGAGGCTGCCGCTGCCGTAGCCGCCGCAGCTGCAGATAGCGATTGTTGTTTTTGCTTTGACTTTTCTTCCTTCGACTGTTTTTCTTGGGTTTCACCTGAAGTAGGTTGTTGATTGGTTGAGTTCGGCACGTCAATAACATTTTCTTCAGCGTCATCGAAATCCTCATCCACCATATCGATGTCATTATTTGTAGGTTCAGCCATTGTTATTAGTGGTTAGTGTCAAGCCTTTGATTGTAAGTCGGAACTGACTTTTTTTTCGCGGGTTGGATTCTTTTTATTCTCCAATTCACACAACTTCCCTCCAGCATTTCAATGATTGATCGACTACTTAATCCCTATGATTCCCCGACTTTTGGCAAATCTTTGCTGCTAAGAGTGGATGGTGCAATTGGAGCCATGTCACTATCTCCAAATGGGAGAGATGCTGTATTGGCAGGCCGACGAGGATTGTTTGTAATTGACATGGATGATCCATTCACCCCTCCCCGTTGGTTGCACCATATAACTTCATGGGAAGTTGCTGATGTCCAATGGTCACCTCATGCCGCAGTCAAACCTTCGTGGTGTGTATCAACTTCGAACCAAAAAGCGCTCTTGTGGGATTTGAATCGACCGTCCAACAATGCCATAGAGAACATTCTACACTCACACTCGAGGGCAATTTCAGATATAAACTTTCACCCATTTGACCCAGAAATGCTAGCAACATGCTCTATTGACACTTTTGTTCTTTGCTGGGATATGAGGACACCTAGAAAACCAGTTGCAAAATGGGCCGACTGGAGAGCCGGTGCCATACAAGTTAAATGGAATCATGAAAACCCATATGAGATTGCTCTGACTCATGACAACTCGCTTTATATTTGGGATACTCGAAAGGGTGCACTCCCTGTCTTTAAGGTTTCAAAAGCCCATCAGGGCAAGATAAATGGACTTGACTTTACTCAAGGATTGAAGAACATCATAACTTGCTCCAATGATCGCAGCATAAAGTTTTGGGATTTGGAAAGTGATGACGCAAAGAAGGCGGTTTCCCAGTTTAATTATTTCGACAGTGGGGCGGAGAATGATTTAAGACCTAGTGTTGTTATCGAGGCAGATTTCCCTATAGTGCGAGCACGAGCATTGCCATTTGGTTCAGACAAGGCTTGTGGTGTCATGCCTTTGAGAGGTGGAAATGATGCAATACACATTATAAACTATGAAGAAGCTCATCAAAAATACTTGGCCACTAATAAAACTCAGCAATATAAAGGGTCCTCTGCATACACCTTTGTCGGTCATCATGGCCCAATCAAAGATTTTCTATGGAGAACAAGACACGAGACCTATGACGGATTCGTCTCAAAGAATAATTGGAAAGAGTATCAGTTGGTTACATGGTCCGATCTGGATGTTGACTTGAAATTGTGGCCAAGTGATGATAAGTTGTACAGACTGGTTAACTATGATCCGACATTCTTTAATGTCTTTAAAAACGACCTGGAATCTGACCTTTCCACAACAGGAAAGTCTGAGAAGCAGGTGACGTATAACTATGAGACATATTGTCAGGAACCGGAAGTCACAATTGATGATTTGGCAAAAACAAATGGAGGAGATTTGTTGTCTGCGTTGACGTCATATCAGATATCAGAAAAGCATAGGCAATTAGGACTAGAGATTAGTCAACTTGATCATTTGAATTGGATCTCCGGGGTGCGTATGGGTCACGCGGGTCGTGGCGATCGAAAAGATAGCTCTGTATATGGTGATGGCGAGACCCCGTCTAACCTAGGGGAAGAGGTCAGTATAGTGGGACACAAGTTTCCATTCATCAGGTTTGAAAAGATTTCAGTATCAACAGGTGACTTGGTGATCAGTCTCAGAGGGCCAGCTCCAGTAACTAATTCAAAAGCGCCAGACCAGCGTCGATCGTTGGACTCTTCTGAAAACACTCGACTTGCCATAACAGCTGTTAATTCAACAATGGACAAAAGTATCGTGAGCGATGATGGAAAAGAGACTGAACACAAGAGCCAGGTTGAAGATAATTTGGTGGAGTCTCATCTCAGTGAGCTGATTGATAATGTAGCTGAACAGAAATTAGTATTCATTCGGCTTGCACTTAGCTTCCCTCGGTCATATCCTTATCTTGAGCAGATTGAGTTTGACAAGAGCTTATCGAAAAAGAGAGCCCAACGATTGCAGAAGCAGAACTCGATAAAATTCAACATTGAAGAGACTCACGAACTTAGCAAAGATATGAGGCTTGCGATGGAAAATAGTTTGGAAGAAATTGCACAGTTTTATACTAATAGGTATCAACAATTCTGTCTTGAGCCGTGCTTACGATACCTAATGGGAGAAAGGGTTGATCTTGATGATGAAGCAATGGCTGAGACCAGAGGAGAAAACATTGACGACGACACATCTTTCCCGGCAGAAGTAGGAGATGAGGATTGGGTAGATGACTTGATTAACCAACAACCAGGATTTCATGGATACTCGTCAGGTGAGGATGCGGAGTATGATGATTTGATTCCAGCTGCCAGCGTCAACACTCTAAGCCATAGAGCTCAATCTCCAGGTAATGTTAACCTCGACTTAAGTGATATAAAAGGACAAGGCAATTTTGATTCTACACCGATCCCAAAAGGGTGTGGTGCTGTGTGGTCACCAAATGGACTGTTGGTTTGCTTTTTCATTCCAAAGGATAACCGACCGACTGAAACCAGTAGTGGCAACAACCACCAAAATTTGAGATTATTTAAGCATTCCGATTTAGGCGTGAAAGATGCGCAAAGTCCAAGACTGCTAGCTGATGTTTCTCCAGAACTTGATGCTGCTGACTTGAGTAATTCAGACTCAGAAATGTCTGATGGAAACCACTCTGACACTTCGTCCTCTGAAGATTACTTTGAGGAGGATTTTGAGGAGATTTTAAAACACGATTCCTCGTCTAGAAGCAGAGTTCCTGTCCCATTAAGATCAAATTTTGGGTTAGGTAGTCGTTTTATTTCCAACGAAGGCAGACACAAGTCATCTTTGAAAAAGTTTACTAGTCATGGAGAAACTTTGTCCAATTACAAATCATCAGTTAAGGATGAGAGAAAGAAGAGCAGAATTGATTCCAAGGGCGATATTAAAAATGTTGTGGTAATTATTGATTTCAGCCATTTGTTACCGAATAGGGTAGAATTGGCTAGGGAATACAAGCTTGTCGGCGATAAACCCGAGAATCTTGCTGGTTTTAATTCAAAAGTGGCTTTAAAGTATGGGCTTGAGGATATAGCTCAAGTATGGAGAATATTGGAAATTATATTAAGCAACAATGTCAGGAGCAATGTCGAAGTTTCTCGCTTGACCCTGAAGTTGGACATCAAATCATCAAATGCAAAAGACAGACCAAGTGAAGTTTTTTCAATATGGGGGACCCATCCATTTGGATATACTTGGCTCATTAGGGAAATTTTCAATTACTTTGTCGAAAGGCAAAACACGCAAATGCTCGCAACGATGTCTTGCGTTTTACATAAAACCCCATATACAATGCATCATTTTGATCCAAACGACAAGGAAGAAAGTGAACTTGGCTCTCATCTCGATCATTTGTCAAGTCATCAAAGTCTGCAAACGGACGCGGTCAAACACTTTGAGCACACTTTTGAACCAAACAGACATTCACACACCCGGACAAGTTCGAGAAACGTTGATTATCCTCATTCTGTCACATCATCATTTGACAATTATAGTACACGCACGGGTTCTGTGGACAGGTACGGTCACGGAAGGAAATTTGGCCATTCTTTTTCTGCTTTAAATTCGAAAAACGGTTCCCAAAGCTCACTAACAGAATCACCATCGGTGCATCGTGTCTCTACACCAAAGCTGATGTCTCATATGCTGATCAATAAGCTGAAGACTATAAATAGGCCAGTAACTGAATTGAGACACCAACCACCACCAGTAATCACAATTGACATGCAGAATGTGGAGGAGTTGGATTTATTTGAAGACTCGTACTCCTCGTTAATTCCTGAATTTTTAGATGACACAAAGATGAAGATGTACCGACTGCAATATGCCGAAACGTTGTATGAATGGAATCTCCCTGTACATCGACTAGAAGTGTTGAAGTTTAACTATGATGGCGCTGAGCATGATCACATCTACGATACTCACGAGTGTAAGTTTGGGTTTAGAAAGAGGAAAAAACAGCTTCCGAGCCAAATATTTATCAATACTGTCACTTCAATTGAACTGAACCATCCTAATTCGTGGAACACAAGCAAACGTCTGATGTTGAAATACTGCATTTATTGTGGATTATTAGTCACTAAAAACTTTACACTATGTGGCAACTGTGAGCATATTCTACATACCAAATGCGCCCAGGGGTGGTGGTCTGATGGCAACACTGAATGTGCTAGTGGGTGCGGATGCACCTGTTTGGAACTGTCAATCTACAACTAAGGGATACGTGTGTTGACAATTTGGTCCTTGAATTTTATGTCCCACTCATCTGCCAAATCTTTGAGGTATCTAGCTACATCTTCCAGTCCCGTGGTGTCAACTTCTTCATTTATCAAGTATTCTTTACCGCTTCTGGTGCAAGCAGAACCAACCTTTGACGTTTGTTTGGTTTTACCTAACGCGGCTGCTACTGGAGCATTAGCTGCAATGTAGCCTGATATATTGTGGTATTTTGATCCCAAAAATCTTGCCAAATAGAACAAGACTAACATACCATAATATGTAAATAAGTTTAAGAATTGAAAGAATGAAAAACTAGTAAAGATACCTGGGTGGACCAAGTACTGGTTGATTCCGTCCTTTTGAAGTTGCTTGTAGGTTCCAAAATGTAATAAATCCACCAACCTCTTTGATCCTTCATAAGACTCGGGCGATCTCAACAACTGTAAGTCATTGAATGATAAGTATTTCGGATGAGACATGAGTGAACCAATCCAAATAATTTTCCCACCTTTAGCCAATAGATGTTTAATTTTATGTATGAAGTAGTAAGGACCAAACACATTGGCTTGGAAAACAAGACCCAAATTGTCATCAGATTGTACCCCTGTTCGTTGGAGTTTGTAAGTGGGATTAGTAACTGCTTGAATTGGGTTCTGCAAAACTTCGACAACTGCTTGTGCCCAGTCAATGCCGCCATACACTCCTTGTGCGGCATTGATAAACAAGTAGTCAATATGGGTATACCTCTTGTTCAATTCATAATATGCCGATAGAATTGAAACCATATCGGTGAAATCCACCAATAAATAGTCAAACTCAACCAATTTGATCTTATTGGGGATTTTATTAATGATGTAATTTTTGATATCGGTAATGACCTCTTTTACTTTTGGTAACGTCCTCGAAGTGACAATTAATGTAATTTCATTATCATTGGGTAAATCTTCAAGTAAACGTACAGCTATATTAAACCCCAAGTTTGAAGATGTACCTGTGATCAATATTTTGGTGGAATCTTTAATTAATGACATGAGCTAGGTGGTAAAGAATGCTGGAGTGGAAAGAGAAAATTGGTGGAGTGTTTTGATTTTTTCACGCGATCGTATAAATTTCGTAAATCCTCTGAGGTAAAGTCTGTCACTACAAAACAAATTGCATCCGCATCCTTGCGCATGTTTCTGATCAACTACACTTGCCCTAGACAACACTTATTCGAATTTTGTATTTTATTATATACTATTAACTTCTTAACGGTAAGGAGCATCAGCGTCAATACAGTATTGCAATTCTTGTTCCCACTTGTCACCATTGTCCAACAATTTTTCCTTATTGTACAACAATTCTTCTCTTGTAGCAGTTGAATATTCCACATTTGGACTTTCTACAATAGCATCAACAGGACAACTCTCTTGACAGTAACCACAATAGATACACTTGGTCATATCAATATCGTACTTGTAAGTTCTTCTTGATCCATCGGCTCTCTCTTCTGCTTCGATAGTGATTGCTTGTGCCGGACAAATAGCTTCACACAATTTACAAGCAATACATCTCTCCTCTCCACTGGGGTACCTCCTTAATGCATGCTCACCTCTGAAACGGGGACTGATTGGACCTTTTTCAAATGGGTAATATATCGTGTATGGACTTCTGAAAAACATCTCCAAACACACATACATACCACGGGCTATTTCACTCAAAAAGAAGTACTTTGTAGCTTTACTTAATGCGGATTCATGACTCTCTTCCCAGGTCTTTGGTTTGGGTTGTCTGAACCCTTTTGGCCACGCCGATTGTGTTGATCCTGCTGTTGGTAAATATTCGGTAGTTTCTGCAGCCAAAGCTGGCTTAAGCAAGTTGGGTGATGATGAGATGAAACGGATGCTATTGTTGATGACCAATGGTTTAACAGTTGTGTGTTGTACTAACCTGGATGCTACGCTTGATCTGAACATTGTATGTGAAGGTGAATGGTTGGTATGAATAGGTTGAAATAAATAAGCAGGTCTGTATATAATATACTTGGATCCTTTCTCTGTGAGCAACTGTGACCTTTTAAGTTGAGTTCGAGAGTAGTGAACAGCAAATGGCAAACAGTAACTAGATATCCTTTTGGTGAGTTTGAACTTTTTTTTTTCTTTTTCTTTTACTTCTTCACATAGAGAATGAACATGGTAGCAGCAATTTTTGAGTAAGAAGAAAAATTCAATCTTTCATTGGCTGTAATGAAAAGGAGTACTGCATATTACCCAATCTCAATTTCTATATAAATACCTTGTATCGCTCAAGTGTTCATCACCACTTTGACCCAACTAGGATAGCTGTTGGATCAGTTGGCTTTTCAACCTCATTAAAGTACGTCTTATATAGCCTTTCATCATTAATATCAAATTCTTGTTCAAATGCATTACTCCATTCTATGAATGAATGTACTTCTTGTGGATGCAAAGACAAGTCAAATGTAGGCACAGTATTATACATTGTCAAAACCTCATCTATCCATGCCTTTTCTGGAACATCCGTTGGTGGTTTAATCTGACCACCCCCATTAATGCATCCACTGGGACATGCCATAATTTCAACATAATCAACTTTAGAAGGGTCAGCAACTTCTTCAGCTGCTGCATGTGTCGATTCCGAATCCTTCATTCTAGCTCTTCTTCGGGCAACCAATGGGTTGGCTCGTCCATTAATTTTCCCGTTTGGTTTAAGTTTCCTTACTAAATTTTGTATGTTTCTAAATCCATTAACAATCGCCGCACTTGCAACTTTTTCATCCTTATGCATTAGTCTCATTTCGTACACGTCTGAATTCTTTCCCCTTATTACCTTCATTGAGAAATCACTCTCATAGTAACCCTTCAACATCAAATCATCTTGAAATAATCGCAAGTAGTTGAATGCATACCCTCCTGATGCAGAACCAGGGTCGTTAGTCCAGGAGTACTGCACAAATGGCCAATTACTTGGTGCAACTGACTTATAAACCTCCTCAAGTGGCTTATTCGTTATTGGTGGGTTTATCTTAGGAACAAGCTGATAATTTTCTTCCTCAAGCAACGCAATTAACTCCTTTGCCGTCAACACGCAATCGACGTCTGGCGTCGTGTCGCCAAATATCTCTGGCCTTGCACTTTCCAACTTTTTATCAAAGCAGGGCATAATCGACAAGTGGTAAACATGAGATTTCGGGACTTGGAAATCATGAGCCGTGAGTGTCTTTAACAAACAACCAGTGATTTGTTGTGCAGACTTTACTGTAGATATCATGGGTAGCACGTATGGATGAGTCTTTTCAGCATATAATACCCACCCTGGACATATTGACGATAGTATTGGTTTTGAATCTTGACCCTTATTTGAAATGACGTTTTTTGCCTCATTGATTAATGACAATTTCCTTCCCAACGATGTTCCCACAACATACTTGAACCCCATTCGATTAACTAGCAAGTCTATTAGAAGTTTGTCTATTGTCTCCACTGGAAGATCATATGCAGTGGCCAACGAAGCCCGCAGTTGTTGCGATATGCTGGCAACGAATATCTTATCCTGTGATTTTAACGCCTTCACTAGCTCGTGATGCGAATGCTGGGCAACCAAAACTTCTTCTGCTGACGTTATACATCCAGAACAAGCTAAACAATCAGCTAGGGAAATCTGTGCTGGTGATAAATTGGTTTGTTTTCCATCAATTTTAGATATTTCAAGAGGGTTTCCTTGTGAATCAATTTGAATTTCAACCTCTCCATTTTCACTTGCTTCTTGATTGTGAGGAGCTGTATCTTGTACTGGTTTAATACACGCAACTCCTGGTGATATGAAATCATTCAAGTCGTCTGCGGATAGTATAGCACTCATTGTTGAGAAATCCAATAAGAAATGTGTATTACTAAGATAAACAATTTTTTTTTCCGTTTTCTTCTCTTTTGATAAGAGATGATGACGTTTTATCGTGGAGCGAAATACAGTATACAAATGTTTAATTGAACTGTTTACAAATTATAAAGGGACTTACTATCTGCTATCTCTAA
Source organism: Lodderomyces margitis (assembly GCF_024628925.1). Taxonomy (NCBI): domain Eukaryota; kingdom Fungi; phylum Ascomycota; class Pichiomycetes; order Serinales; family Debaryomycetaceae; genus Lodderomyces; species Lodderomyces margitis. Next base: position 92,818 of record NW_026261780.1, read on the forward strand.
ATTCCTCTGGCGGTGTGTCATTTTCCTCTTCCTCGTCTCCGCTTATATCCCCCAACTCAAACTCTTCAACATTAACAGGTGAATATTGCTTACTAAGCTCACCGTTTTCATCATACCCCACAAGCCTTAGGTACAACCAGATACATAATTGGATCCAAAGAAAGATTAAAAATGCTGCTGCTGAAACTACCAAAATGTATGCCGAATGGTCTGATCCTAAATCATGAACCAACTGCAACTGTTCTTCGGTGGCTCCCATAAACAAAATACCTGACAAGACTAAACCAAAGGGAGGCAAGTACTGGAATGTGAGTATCTTTCCCAGCTCGCTACAAGCTTTATCTTTTAACAAAAATGCAGTTTCAACGATTCTCGTTACTCCTGCGCCCATTAATGCAATACCAAACAATGAGTGCACTTTAGTCGAAATCACCAAATGCTGAGAGTGTTGACTCATTGACCAACCGGTGAATATCAACAATAATGCCGGTACAAATGACCTTTGATTGTTTCTTGACAAGTACATTCCCAACAATCCACCACCCCACCAGATGATACCCATGGCAGTATGTTGGTAATCGCCCATATTCCAAGCTTCTCTTCCCCAACGGTGTTCAGTAAAGGTGTTGACAATCCCCCACAACATCATCACTGTTGAGTCGTAAAATTCCTGTGATTTCAATGAGGGGCTATTGTTGTGTAACTGGTGTTTGCGAATCCAAGGAACCACGAGTACCACCGACAATATAAACGAATACAAAATAAATGCTGAGCCCATGATACCGTGAGCTATGCATTGACCCGTGTGAATGCCGTAGCAGAATCCAAATAATGCAATCGGTGCCATACACACTCTAACCCAGCCTGTCAAAAGACAAAGCAACGACGATACCTTGTATACCTTGTATGAATAGCCATACTCGTTGTAGTGCTTGGACAAGTGTGGGTAGAATTTGTTAATGATGAGATTGCTTCCGTTGATGAGTGTTCCCATGAAAATTGTCGCACCCAACAATATACTTAAAAACCAGCTTGTACCTTTTGAAGTTCTATTTTCATGGTTGTCCTTATTATCGGGAAAATCCAAAAACAACGATTCAAAGATGGAGTAAGCCGTTGAAATATATTGCAAAAGTAGCGACCAGTGTAGTCTATTGGCGAATGCTAATGAGGTACTAATTGAAGGTAGTATTAATAGTATAAATAATGACAATATCCAGTGGAATGCTTTTGATCCGGCATTGATCGGATGAAATTCGGGTCTTTCTTCATCCATATCCATATCTGAATCAGCAAGTGCACGCGTCAAAAATGTAAGCGCAAGTATTATTATCCGTTTCATAGGCACTGCCATGGTAAAAATATTCCTTGAGGGTAGGACAGGTTGGCTTTAGCTTATAACTGAACTGTAAGGTGGTTATATTTTTTTTGTTCTATGAATCTCTTTTTTAGATTATTCCGTTTTCCTTATTCGGGTATTGAAAGGGAAAATATCTGAATCTGCTGACACGTGATAGATCTTGGAAATTTTAAAAACACCAACTGAAACAGTGGTAGCTACAAAGCAGAAGACAATAGATGTGGATATGGGATGGACAGAGATAGACTCTACTGAGCTGTTAATGTAAATCGCCTGTTTGGGGTATCAAAGTTCTCTGCCATTGCTTCATTGTGACGTATTTTTCGCGTTGTTTTTACGTGTCATTTCGGATCGATGTCAAAAAGCAAAAACAATGTTTGAGGTTTAACAAGCAGGAACTGATTTCTTACGTTCTTAGAGATTGCAACTAGAGGCTATAAAGAAGTAAAACAGTATATGAAATATCACTATGTGGGTTTGACTTCTTTATAAATTTTGTTCTTGTAAAGTAGGCGAACAGAGCGTGTGTGTATATATGTATGTTGTGGTTGATGTTACAGTGTGTTGAAAATTTTGTATTTTATATTCTTGAAAGAAAAAAGAAAAACAATATCAACGAACACGATCAGATTTTTTTGTTTCTTCTGGGTACTTGTGGCTATTGAGAGACATTGGTGATTCTTTTATATTTGTTTCGTTGGAGGTGAATATCAACAATAGTTACCGGCTTGAATCCAATATACGCACACTATACCAAAGTGGTAGACCATTGAGTTATAGGCATCAAAGCACATAGGGCTTCTCCCCACATACAAACAACACACCCATTTTATTTTTCCCCTATTGTCACTTTCACTGTTGCTTGATTGCTCGATAAGATTCTGAGCCATGTTATCAATCAAACTGTTGCTCCATATCTTGCTTTATTTTGTTAGCTTGACATATCAGTTTCAAATCCCAACAAGGGACTATGAAAATAAAAATTACTTTTTAATAGAGTTGAACACAACTCAGTCACAGAAACCCTTGCTTGATTTCATACTGAAGTATGGCGACCATTACAATTTTGAACATCAATTACCCTCCTTAGATGATTATTATGTTTTCAGTATAGACAAACTGCATCCTCATAATACATTTCTAGGCAATCACAATTCCAACAACTACAATAAAATGAAAAGGTCTGCCGGCTTTGAAGACATTCATGATGACTTAATAAACGACGTATCATCATTGCATCTATTACCAGCAAAAAAGTTGTCCAAGAGACTACCTGTTCCTATGGAGCCTAGAGATGATCCTCCACAAGATGAGACGTCGTCTCCCTCGGACAAAATACATCAAAAGTATGCCGAGATAGCTTCAAAGTTGGATATCCATGATCCTGAATTTGCAACGCAATGGCATTTAATTAATTTACAGTATCCAGGCCATGACGTTAACGCTACGGGGCTTTGGCTAGAGGATGTGCTAGGCCAAGGAATCGTTACCGCCCTTGTTGATGATGGATTAGACGCCGAGAGTGAAGATTTGAAAGCCAGTTTCAATGCGAAAGGATCATGGGACTTTAATGACAATGGCCCACTTCCATTGCCACGATTGTATGACGATTACCATGGAACAAGATGTGCTGGTGAGATTGCTGCTGTAAAGAATGATGTATGTGGGATTGGCGTTGCATACAAGTCGCAAGTCAGTGGTATAAGGATCCTATCAGGACCTATCACTTCTGCTGATGAAGCATCGGCCATGGTCTACGGTTTAGATACAAATGATATTTATTCATGTTCGTGGGGGCCTACAGATAATGGTCGAACTGTAAGTGAACCAGAACTTATAGTTAAAAGGGCAATGTTGAGGGGTGTTCAAGAAGGTAGGGGTGGCAAGGGTGCCATTTACGTATTTGCTTCAGGCAATGGTGGAAGGTTTGCCGATTCGTGCAATTTTGACGGGTACACCAATTCGATTTACTCCATTACTGTTGGAGCTATTGATCATAAAGGATTGCATCCTTTGTACTCGGAGTCCTGTTCGGCAGTTATGGTGGTGACATATTCATCAGGATCAGGCGAACACATCCACACCACTGATATTAAAAAGAAATGTAGTCTGACGCATGGGGGAACATCAGCAGCAGCACCATTAGCTAGTGGAATCTTCTCCTTGGTATTAAGTGCTAACCCCAATTTGACATGGAGAGATTTACAATATATCAATGTATTGAGTGCTACGCCAGTTAATGAAGAAGATGGAAACTACCAAACCACTGTATTGAACAGAAAATATTCTCACATGTATGGATATGGTAAAATAGATGCATATAAAATGGTCGAGTTTGCTAAAACTTGGGACAATGTGAAGCCACAATCATGGCATTACTGTGATAAAATTGAAGTTAATCAAGAACTTTCATTGAACCAGCCACAACAACAACAGCAGCAGCAACAACAACCACAAAAGAGAGATGATAAAGTCATCTCTTCCAAGGTTACCATTTCAAAAGAAGATTTAAAAGTGATGAATTTTGAAAAGATTGAGCACGTTACTGTTAAACTTAATATTGATTCATCGTATAGAGGTAGAGCTGGAGTCAGGCTTGTATCTCCTAGTGGTGTTGTTAGTGATTTGGCTCAATTCAGACCTCTTGATGCCAGCTCAAGAGGATTTCAAGATTGGACATTCACTAGTATTGCCCATTGGGGTGAAGACGGGTTAGGTGAATGGACACTCGAAGTGTTTGGTGATTCGAAACCTGTCAATATAAAGCTTGTTAATTGGCAACTTCGGTTCTTCGGTACCACTATTGACGCGTCAAAGGCCGAGACTTTTGATATTGAAAAGGATTATAGTCAAGTTAGAAGGGAAAGACTAGATTCTGAAAGAAAGCATGCGACTGAGACAACGGCAGAAACTACAACAACTCAGGAATCAAAGGAAGAATCGTCTACAACTACACCTGCCACACTGTCAAGTGCGGTTGAGTCGTCAAGGACTTCAAAAGAGACTCAGTCTTCTTCCCAAGAACCATCATCATCTACAACATCAACTGCACCTGAGCCTACAGAGACGGAAGAAGGGGAACATGTTTACAAAAAAGACCATACAGGACAATATCTAATGGGATTAGCTGGTGTTGGGTTTATTATCGTTGTTGTTATAATTGTGATACAAAGCAGATCACACAGCACGCGTCGTCGTAGAAGAAGAACAGGAGAAAATTATGAATTAATTGAATATGATTCCGATGATGATTCAGATAATGATTTTGATGATTACAACGATGATGATAATGCGGAAACATCATTGACACGTGAAGATAGACGACAAGATCAAGCTAGAGATCGATTATTTGAAGATTTCAATGCTGAATCTTTGCCTGATTATGATTCTGGTATGTTCAAGATTGGTGAAGATGATGCCGAAGGTGAACATGAAGGTGGTGGCAAAAGAGAAGGCGATAGTAGCCCTAAGCTGACTGAAACCAAGACAAATGAACAAAAGAATATTGAGAGTAAATAGACGTTATGGAGAATGTCAGAATAAATATTATTCTTATTATTATTGTTTCCTCTTTTGTTTATCGAAATCTTTTGATATGAGATGATAGAATTGCAGCGCCGATCATGGACCAATGTGCTCCTGTCATGCTCAATTACGGATGTAAGCGGTTGCGACAAGCTTGTACAGCGAATTAACAAACCTCGACTGAGTTCTAGTTTTTCGCATTTTGACCTATTTTGGTAGCGCTGTAGAGAAATAAAGTGAGTTAGAATGAGGTTCTTCCAATGTTCTGCAACCTTCATATTCCAATCCAAATGGCGCTGATATGAGGATACAATTAAGCTAGTTACAAAGAATATCTACAAATCATCATCAGATTCCAAAAATGCTGTAATTATTTATTATTATTATTATTATTATTATTTATTATGTAAGAAAAGCCAGACAAAAAAATTTTTTTCTTCTCACTTTTCAAGCCCAAAAAAAAAGAAATTGTACTTTTTGAAAAGATCTATAAAGTTAACCCCAAGAATGAAATGAAAGTATAAGTAGCTGTAACAGTAGCTGTCTATTTTCTAATGGCAAATCCAAAGTAATCACCCAAGAATGAGCCTTCGAACTTGTTTTCAAATTTAGTAGCATTGGCTTTAATATCAGCCATAATTTGAGCTTCTTTTTGAGCAGCAGTCATCTTGATAGATGTTGATTGTTGATGGTGAGTAGCGAGCATCTTTTTTTATTGAATAGCTGTAATTGAATATATCTCTTTGATTAATTGAAGAATAATGTTTTGTCTTTTCTTGCAAGAAATTGAGGGAATCTTTGACGGTTTATATATTACTTCTTTTCGTTCTTCGAAATATGACTAAATCTTGGGAAGTTCGATTCGGATGTGTGGGACGCCATTAAGTAGGTTTAAACTTTTGTGTGAGGATTGTAGCCTTCCGTACTACCGTTGGCCGTAGTAGTGGCATTTAACCCATTGTGCATATATGTACTTTGTATAGTTTTTCCGAAACGAAAAAGAAAGAAAAAGAAATTTTTTCAGACGCCTCTAACAATACACAGTCTTGAGTTCGTGTGACTAATAATAAAATAACAAAAAAAACTTCCGTTGATACGAGAGCATCGACTGTCAAACATTTGAACAACAGATCTGTACCTTAATCTTGCAAACTTCCATTCATCCACAACACCATAGCACTACAAAACCAACTACATACTAATAATAATAAAGATCTAGATCTAGTTTAAATTGAATGAAACAATAATTGGCAAATACAAAGCTGTATCCAAATTTTGTTCAACATATTCAAAGAGGGGAAAGCAAACATAAAGGCTGAGCTTGCTTGTTGCATTAGAGTAAAGAAAAAGAGACTCCGATTGCCGCGACCGAAAATTTTTTCTGTTTATTGTGTATTTTGTATTTTGTATGTTGTTTTTCTGTGTGTGTCCTCCTTGTAAACGTTTCGTTTATTGGCTGCAGTACAGGCGGGCTGACAAAAGAGGGGTATATATACATATGGCGCTCAACACAAAAAACTATTGACAAAGGTGTTTTGTTTTTGTTAAGCCAATCATATTTCAGTTGTTCAATTTTTGTCTTTTGTTGGAAATTTCTCGATTGTTCTCTGAGCTTTTGCACTTTTTCGGAGTTGAAAAATAAAATGAGACAAATCTCTTTTTCCTCTTCCTTCCCCTCCTCCAATTGACACATTAGTTTATATCGAATCAGAGTACTTTGAGGCAAAATAAAGAAAGAAGAGCGATTGTCGGTGTAATGGGAAGCATGACTCCCATCACACACCTTACGAAAGAATCCCTCCACCAAAGTACGAATTGAGTTAATTGGCGACTTTGAGTTGAAAAAATTCCACAAAACGAACTAGAATTGTTTAGTTGCACGTGATATGGTCATGTGATTCTTTGAAAGAGCCACTTCTTCTTATGGCTTCTTTGCCGAGTTATTAGGATCTTTTTCTACGTAGACTTCCTTGGATGTGCTATAGCACACTCCTTTTTGATTGATGAAGGAGTATCACTGTTTTTTGTTCTATCTCCACGATTATCTTACGTGTTACTGTTTTGACTGCAAATTGATGCTAAAATAAAGAGAGAAAATGCTTTTTGTTGCAAAAAAACAAACTCCTCATGTATTCTCATAACCCTAAAGTAGCAAATACTCTAACCCTCTCGTCAAACCAATCATTTAGCCCACCTCTTGGATTCACCGACAAGTCCAGTTTACACTGAAAGATACAATCGCCAATTCGAATATACTCGATTGCTCGGTTTTTCGTAAGATAAAACAACACGACATGTTGCACTTTAAACCATTCGTCAAATACCGTGGGGTGAATCATCCCAAGACCTAAATTTGGCGCACCACCTGCTTTCGCACCTAATAAATCCAAGAATTTAAGTTGTTTTTGAGATGAAACTAAATGAACAAGACCTTGTATGTTGGAAGTGTTGTTGATTCGAAGACTGGTTAAATTGAGTGACACAAGTGAATCGTAAAATACACTGTGGATATCTTCATATAATAGGTCATCAACTGTTTTGTAAATGACAATGGAGAGCTTTTTTAAATTACAATGTTTAACAATGCATTCAGCAAGCTCAGTATGTTGGTTTGTGCTTGTAATGATGTCGAGTGACGTTAATGGCGGGAGATTCTGTATAAACTGGGCAGCTGTATCCCTGTGTTCCTGAACATTTAATGATAAATGGCAAAGCAGTTTGAACTTTCCCCTCAAGTTTAAAAGAAATGAGCTTTGTCGCTGATCATGTTCTATTTCAGTAATCCTCTTCAATTGCAAAAACTTCAACTTTGACAAATCAACCGATTGTGTTAAAAGTTTGGCATCATCTATAGATACCACCATGTCATTTAACGCAAGTGAGGTCAATTCGGGCAAATGTCTCAACCTGGTGCAAAGAAATAGCGTCCTGACAACATAGACGGATTGATTTTGTCCCGAAAATGACAATTGGCGCAATCGTTCCCCAACTCGACTTGGGTCATCGTCATTTATGAGTAAATTATCAACAATTTGTCGCAATTTCGCCGAATCTTTAAACGGTTTTATTTGAAAGTTGACCAAATTGGGAAATTTCAACTTTTGAAAATCACCAAAGTCGACAGCTTGATTAATTTCACTAAGGTAATTACTAAATTTCAAATTAAGGATTAATGTAGTTAGGAGTTGTTTTTGAGGTAAATTGTATAAAAAATCTAGTCGAAAATTATCATCTAACCAAATCAAACTTTGTAAATGGTTCAACTTGCTAAATAACAAGATCAAGTCCTGATTCAAGTTGTAGTCATAAATATCCAATGAATCAGGAAGATTCTTACAATGAAATGAGTAAATGTGATGGTCATGGTGGGATTTGTTGAAAACTTTAATAAACCGTTTCAAATTGAATGAACTATTGATGTATGTTTTACCATTTATTCGATATTCGTTGTTGAAAATGTTGAATTGGGAGTCGATAATTATATGGTTATATAAGCGTGAATTGCATAGTTCATGCATCTTGTGACATGTTCGACACAAGGATAAAATATCGAATTGTGATAAATAGTTGATTATATTGCCAATAATTTCAATGGGCAAGTTTATCAAGTCGAACGAAACTTGTAGTGCTCCAATGCTGTTATTATTTTCGTTCAAGGGTGTCAGTAGTGAGGCGGAGCCGTACTTTAGTGGTAACTTGCTATAGCCTATGGGTCTATTGAGAGTAACGAAATCCATTGTTGATTGGTTCTGGTTATCTAATGGTCATTAGCAAATGTAAAGATAAAAGAGCCGCACCTAGGAAAAAGTCCCGCATTTAGAGAAATTGTGGGTCATTGTTTTGTGTCAATAAAAACGTGACAATCACATGACTTTGAAGGGATTTACCTCTGTAGCCATCTCTATTTTGAAATGGAATGAAAAATTGGTGTTCTGATTGCGCTTTTGGTTTCTGTCTTTCCCTTAATCTTTTACTGAGGACAGAAGCTCGAACCGGAAGTCGCGTGTTCCTTTATTAATACATTCTCTTAAGAAACAGAAAAAGATTGAAGCTAAGACAAAAACTAAAAAGAAAAATAAAAAACGACAAAGAAAGAATTTAAACGAGAAACGATTACGTTTTCGAATCAACTCTGCCACTTCCCATTTTATCAACCCATCACCATTATGTCAGGCGAAGGAGATATCGATAAACGATTGGAAGAGGAAATCGGCAATCTATCTACACGATTAGTCACTGCTGTCAATAGACAAGTTGAATTGGAAGAAACGGTTCTACTGCTACGTAAATCCATTCACGAACTAGAAACGAAAAATGCCGTATTAACGAAAAGTGATGAAAGTTATCAATTGATCCTACCTAAATACCTCAAACTACAAGAAGATTTCAAAGAAGCCAACATCAAGAAGGAAGTTGCTGAAAATGAAAATGGTCGGTTGAAAACAGAAGTTGATGATTTATCAGCCACTTTATTTGACGAAGCAAACACCATGGTCTCCAATGCTTCTAGAGAAACCCATAATTTCAAAATCAAGAATAAGAAATTGTACGAGGAGATTGATGAAAAGAATATTATTATTAGTAATCTACAAGACCAATTACAGGATTTGAAACAAATGTTTATTAAAATTGAAGATAAACAACGACTCATGGTCTCTTCTAGTCATAACAACACACCCAATTTGGACCAGAAGGAATTTGGCGAGGATAACCAGTCTGTTAGTGAAGATGATTACCAAGTACAACAGCTTTCAAGCAGTTTATATGCACCTTACATGACAGCATTACGATTTGATTTGAATAATTACAATAAGGATTTCAAAGGATTTGTATATACATTGATCAAGCCCGAGTTCACCCTTGATTTGACTCATTTGAAAAACCTTGCTTATTTCAAACCCATTTGGATGGAGGAAATTGAAAGCACCGTTACTCATGTTCCTAATTTACCGTCAACAACATTGCTTAACCGATGGCAGAAGAGTAAGGTATTTTGGAGCTCGTTGATTGATGGAAGGGTTTCCATTGAACCAATTAAAGGGTATAGTGAAGGGTCTAAAAGCTCACCAGGTAGAGAAGTTGCTCCTGAATTGTTGTCGGTTGCCATTACTGATCCCTGTGCATTTTGTGGAGAATCGAGAAGTGTGCTTTTGGAACATTGTCGGCTTCATCATTACAAGATTTATGAAGCTGATGAGGTAATGATTGCAATTTATCCATTGTGTCATTATTGTGTTTTGAAATTGCGCAACTTGTGTGATTTCTTTGCCAAAATAAGACTAATTAAGTCCAACGTGTTCAAATTGAAACAAGTACATTTATTCGACGACTATGTTCATGGTGTGTCTTCCGGTGGTGGTGGCGGTAGTGGCTCTAATTTTTATAGACGAACAAGTTCAAATTCGTCCTCTACTGCTCGGTCAATGACAGTATCATCGCCGGGCGCAAGTGAAGCTGACTTAACAAATGGACACGTGTACAATATAAAATTGGATGCCGAAGAAGAGGCCAAGTTGATCAAGATATACTTCATACTTGCCCAGATCAGACTCAAGATATTTTACAGCAAATTGGGATTACGGGAAAATGCCAACAACCAATTTAATGATTTGAATATTGATGAAGTCCATTATGAAACATTCTCTTACTTGATACCACATAGAGGTGAAACAAAACAGACGAACAAGGACATTGATGCTACTATATCGCCGAAAAGGTCAATTGAATCGAACGCTGCCAGAACGTCTATTGACTCAAACGCTGCCAGAAAGTCTATTGACTCAAACGCCGCAAGAAAGTCCCTTGATTTAAGAGAGGCTATAGAAACGACAATTGCCATTGAAACGGAAAATAATACCTTGGCTAAAGATTCACGTGCAGATTCGAGTGATACTAGTGCTAAGAATGACGCAGCTACGCCACCACTACTGCGTGCCAAAGTAGAAAAATCACCATTAGATACACCTGATGATGATTCCGACACTCGTGAGTTTGAAGATGCCAAGACTACCTTGAAGTCAGAAACCAAGCAGGAACAAAAGGAAGAGCAAAAGGAAGAACCAAAGGAGAAATCCAAACTGAAACTGAAACTGAAACTCAAACTGAGACAGGGATCAAATCTGAAGCCAAACTCGGCAACAAGTTCACCCGAGAAAGCCAAATCACAATCAGACCTTACCGAGGCACAATTATTTCTACAAAAAATGAAAAATAAACCCCATAGTCCTGATGATGAAGGTAATGGTGGATTAAAGCGTTCAAAATCAAAAAGTAAACAATTTAAAGCCAAGATTGATAAAGATTTGGACCAGACGCTAGAAATGTTGGCTGAGATGGAAGCAGATGGAAGCAAATAAGAATTGAGTATGCATGAGACTACAAGAGTGCATTATATAGCCAGTAATTGTGTCAATGTGTACCGGTATGAAGCAATCTAGTTGATGGAATATGTATTTTTCTTGAGTGTAATTACAGACTTAACTTTAACTCATGGATTGTTTTTCCCTCTGTACATCTTTAACCAATTGAATACGGGCACATTGTAAACAATTTATTGGCTCATAACGCGTATGTTTCTACGTGTCTCTTACAGTCAGATCTGATTCGGGCGGTTTTTTTTTTCTTTCTTTTTTATTGCGCCTCACTGAAGGCAAAAAGGAAAAAAAAAATCCCCAGAAATGCAAGTTCAACCAGCGAGCGCGTGTCTGGCGCGTGTGCCAGGTAATTTTTTTTTATCTCTCTTTTTTATCGCCGACATCTTTTTAGACGACAACAAGACAATTAATGATAACTTTCATGTAATTAGAGCAAGCGCCTTATGAAGCCATATGCTATAGATAAAGATAAGACCATCCGTTGTTTTGATTAACAGTGACTTTCTTGGTACAACTCGGTCGTTTGTTCTACTAGAAGTATTTCACTCCCCTATCTCTCGCCTCTCCTCTGCCGTCGCTCATTTTTTCGGTTAACCCTTTGTACGACTACCACAGAGTCGTACAGAAGAAAAAAATAAAGAGCACTAAAAGAGTTACAACCAGCAAGGAAAGAAATAGTTTTAGTTACTGCATCTTCAGTTGTGTAATTTCACACATCGTACTATTGACAATGCTTAACACTGGTCTCCCTGGTTTAAATGAAATGCATGGGAACTAAATAATGTAAGGGTGCTATGTTAGTATGCAAATTACGTATGAAAAAAACCAAAAGAAAAAATCATACAATTTCACCTATTAAAGTTGAGTAAGTGTGACTATAAACTACTTACTTCTTGATATGAGCTTCTTGGTATTTGATTTTGTATCTGCAATCTAATGTTATAGTATTATATAAACCTGTAAGCCCTAGTAAGAGTATCTGTTACACATTTGTTTGTGGAGTGTTTGTGGGTGTGTGTGTAACTAAATTGTTTTGAAAGTTTTCTCAACTGTTTGTTGTTGTTGTTGTTGTATGAACAACAAAACTTAATTTTTTCTTTCTTTTCTATACTTTTACAACCAAAAAAGACTCCATTTTTGTTTGTTTCTGGCTACACGTTTCACCCGCAACCTACATCCTCCAGAACACACCCAGTCATCTTTCCTTGCTCTTAATCCAAACTATCTACTACATCACCAATAACTTACCAACAACGACTGGAGGAGCAACACACATTAGACAATGAGAAGGAAACCAGTGGACTCCTTCAACAACAGTCCAGCTCCCACGAACCCTTATCAGCAACTGACCACTTTTAATAATAACAACAGCCAATTCAACTCACGAATCAATGACGAGTTGAATCGATCACAACCGTATTCGACAACTTCATCGAAACAGCAACCTCAACAACTGGATCCTGGGTCGGGAATGGGCAATAATAGCATCCGCAAGTCTTCCAGCTCCATGTTTGGTTTGAAACGACATAGAGATAAAGAGAGGCCGTTGCATCATCAACACCATACGAATGAAAGTCTTTCTGATGTGTCATCGACAGATACCGCCAGCATTTTATCGGCTGGCACGCAACATTCTTCAAATAGCAGACGACTGTCACAGAACCCATACCAACAGCAGTTACAGTTTCAACAACTGCAATACCTGCAACAACCTGCCCACTCACACCATCTGCTGCAACACAGCCTACCGCAGCAGCAACAGCAACACAATTCGCATTTCCCACCTGCAAGATCGGCTTCGGCTGCATATCCATCCTCACAGCCAACATCTTCGCCACATAATAGGAAGTCATCTGTTTATAGTGTGTCTACTATGGGTACCGAAAAGGTCGCGTCTAATCCCTATGATACCCCAACGCAACTATCGCGTCAACAAACAAATGCAACTGCAAGTACAAACCTATTAAGCAGAATGTCAACAAATATCTCACTCAATTCAGCAATCAAACCTACTAGAAGCTCAACAGACGGATACGAAAAGTTCCATTTAGAGCGCCCATCTTCTGCATTTGAAATTGATAGAATGTTTAAAGATATGTTGGAAAAAATAAATTTTAAAAGTTTACCACCACAAGCAACAAGGGACTTGTTAAATTACGACACAGATAGAAAGTGGATGATGATTGAGCAGGACAGAAGAGCGGAGTATGAGAGACAACTTCGGTACACTCAAAAATCTAGTAGCGAACTACCAGAAACTTATGCCCGATGGTTGATGCTGAAATCAATCACAACATCACAATTAAGTAATTTATGGCTACAATTAAGAGCTGAGCCAATATCTTGGGTACGCGAGTTTGTATACGATTGCCAAGGAGATGCATTGTTGTCGTCGTATTTAGAGAAGCTCCACGATGGAATGGAAACGCAACAGGTGTTCTCAATCAAAGATGAAGTGTTTGATAAAGAGAATTATATAATGCGTTGTTTGAAATGCGTCATGAACCAGAAATTAGGTGCAGAGAGAATTAAAACAGATGTCGATTTATTTGTAAATGCTGTTAGCGGTTGTCTATTATCGCCCAGACTACTTGTGAGAAAGTTGGCAACTGATGCTCTCACGTTTGTGGTATCCTACAACTCCGAAGATAAAGCTCGATACAATAAAGTGCTACACGCAGTTGATTCATTGAATGAACGAGTGCTATATGATTTTGAGGACTATGATGAAAACAATAATCGTAAGAAACGAGAGTTGATACGGAAACCGCCACCAGCGAACTGCAAGCGTTTTGAAGTTTGGTTGAGCCTAGTAGAGAGAACTGTTGACGCGACTGGTAAATTCAATTCCAACGTTGGTGAACGAGAAGAGATCAAATCACAATATGTGGGGCCCGGCCCTAAAGAGAATCATTTTCCTGACTATTGCGTTGCAACAATGTTGTTTATAAACATTATTGTCGAGAATGCATCTGACTTTAGACTGAGGATAAATCTCCGTCTGCAATTTCAAGCATCAGGGTTGATCCGTTTATTTTCAAAGTTTCAGACTCTTCAGCAACCGTTGCTCAACAATCAGATAGAAAGATATTTGTCTTTTGCCAGAGAAGACGAGACCGAGTTGAAAGTTGCTCTGGGTTTTGATAGTGAAATGAACTTCAACGATCCGGTTGATTTGGTCAAGTCTTTGTGGGAGACCTTTAGAGGATCTGATAATCAAGGACATTTCCTTAGTACAATGCAGCATTTGTATCTTATACAGTCAGAAAGGAAGAATAATAGGCAAGACGTTGGTCAAAGTTTGCGAATACTCGACAACATCATCCAAAACCTATCATCTCAACAAAGCAGCGATGAAAATGCCGCTTTGAACATTGCCATAAATAAATTGTACGCCAACATGAGTACAGATGACCAATACAGGCGCGCTTTGGAAGAAGTAAAGTATTATCGAAAAGTTGCCGAGGAAGCCACTGCAGAACGTGATGATATGACGAGACAAATTGAAATGGGTGCCGAAGGAATGATTACTAGTTTGAAAAATGAAGTGACTGAGCGTGAATTGATTATTGAAAGATTTAGAAGAACCAATGAGGAAATGAAGGAAGAAATGCGCAACTTGAAAACCAAACTCATGCGCGAGAAGCAAGAGCAGGAACTTGAAATGAGAGAGTTTTTGATTATGTTGAATAGTGGAGACATTGAGACCGCGATTTCCAAAAAGGGCAAAACAACTACTGCATCAGTAAGAACATCAAATGCTGAATTGGCCGATCGGTTGAAAAGGCAAATTCATCGTCGAAGAGCTGAGTCGAGATTGGATAATAAACGATTGGGTACTCAAGTGGAACCGCTGAAGAGATTGAGAGCTTTAAGAGACCAGATGGGAGACATTGAAAATATGGCGCGGGAATTGGAAATGACCGACTTTGAAACATACACGGAACCACAATTGGAGGAGCAAAGCCCTTCGGAACCAGAGGTCATTGAAACTGTATCAGAGTCTGATTCAGATGGTGAACCCGAACCAGAATCAGAGCCAGAAGTTGTCTTGCCTCCCGTTCCATTACCTGGGAAAAAGCGAGGAATGCGCAGTGACGATTTGACGAAGCTTGATGGGTTGAGAAAGAAATTGTCCAATTTGCAGAGTGAGTCCAATGACGTTATGAAGTTCAATACCAGTTCCATGTTCAGCAAACAAAAGTACCTTGCTGTGGAAAGGTTGCAAGAGTTGGAAAATAGCTTTAAAGATTTCAATATTGACTTTAGTGCTCACAATGAAGACGATTACAGCTTTTCACCGGGCACTGATGATCCAATAAGGGACAAGACGAAAGAGGTTTTGAGTGAGGTTGAGCGATTACGAAATGAGTTGAGAAAGCAATTGGCTGAGGCTAATAAACCTAAAGCAGCAAAGAAGAGAGCTTCGGTGATGGACAGACTTGAGGACAAGTATATGAAAGGTCAGGTACAGACCAATGCTGACGTTTCTAGTCAACAAGTGAAGGAGCACAAGAAACTGAATAGAATGACTACAATCGGATCCATGGATCCTCTGTTCCTCAAAGAGTTGAGCAACAAGGTTCAATTAGCAGAGCCTATTGACGCAGCTAAGCGTGATGCAAATGGTGAACGTGGTACATCAACATCTGGCAAGGAACAAGAGGAACCTGGTTCTGGAGAACCTGTGCCGGAGGAACCGTCAGCAGAAACAGCAAGTGGTTCAAATTCAGCACTTACCCCACTCCCTCCTCCTCCTCCTCCACCACCACCGCCGCCTTTACCTTCATTATTGGGTGGAGAGTCCTCAAACTCTGCTCCACCACCAGCACCACCAGCACCACCAGCACCTCCTCCTCCATCTTTTTTGAATGGCTCTACTTCAGCGCCACCGGCACCGCCTGCTCCGCCGCTTCCGCCACCTTTGTCAAGTGGAGGTTCTTCTAGAAACTCACCTCAATTACAATCACCATCTCCATCACCTATCTTGGGTAATGTCCCACGACCAAAGAAGAAATTGAAACAGTTACATTGGGAAAAGATTGATCATACTGAAGTCGACAACTCATTTTGGAAGGAACCAAACTCAGATACACTTGCAAGTGAGTTGATGTCGAAGGGTGTGTTTGACGAAATTGAAATAATCTTTGCCGCTAAAGAGATCAAGAAATTGGCTTCAAAGAAGAAGGAAGATATGGATAAAGTCTCTTTCTTGTCCAGGGATGTTGCACAACAATTTAGTATTAACTTGCATACGTTCAGTTCCTTATCAGATATGGAACTAGTGATGAAGGTTTTAAGATGTGATAAAGATGTCGTCACCAATCTATCTGTCCTAGAATTTTTTGGCAAAGAAGAAATCACAGAGATTACCAATACGGCAGTAAGAAATTTTGAGCCATACTCAACCGATTACAAGACTGACGAAATTACCAAACCGGACAAGGATCCATCGGAGTTGCAAAGACCTGACAGGATCTATTTGGAGTTGATGTATAACTTACAACACTATTGGAAGTCAAGAACCAGAGCGTTATCAGTCATTGCGCAATATGAAAAAGATTATGATGATTATGTTTCCAAATTAAGAGCAATAGATGCTTCAGTTGACAGTATCAAAAATTCAAAACATTTAAAGGGTGTATTTGAAATCATTTTAACTGTGGGAAACTATATGAATGATTCGTCAAAACAAGCTCGTGGGTTCAAATTGAGCTCATTGCAACGTTTGGGTTTCATGAAGGATGAAAAGAATAGTATGACGTTTTTGCACTATGTGGAAAAGCTTATTCGCACCCAGTTTCCTGAGTATCTTGAATTCCTTGATGAGCTAGCCAAGTGTAATGAGACTGCAAAATATTCAATTGAGCACATATACAACGATTGTAAAGATTATGTTCAAAGTATTAAAAACGTGCAAAGCTCAATTGATATTGGAAACTTATCTGACATTTCCAAATTCCATCCCCTGGATCGAGTACTAAAACATGTTTTGCCTGCATTGCCTAAAGCATCGAGAAAAGCAGGGTTACTTTTAGACCAAGCCAACTTTACTTTGAAGCAATTTGAGGACTTGATGCTTTACTTTGGGGAGGACGCACAGGATCTGTTTGTCAAGAATTCTTTTATTAGCAAGTTTACAAACTTCATGAAGGAGTTTAAACGTGCCCAAACTGAGAACTTGAAACGGGAAGAAGAGATTAGAATTTACGAGCAACGAAAGAAATTGGCCGAATCGGCTCACAAGAAGAGTAGCAGCGGCAGTAATACTCCAAATGAAGCAACGGAGAATGATGAGGATGAAGGAGTCATGGACTCGTTGTTGGAAAAATTGAAGGCAGTTGGGCCAACAAAGGGTGAGCCATCGTCAGCGCGAAAGAAAGCATTGATGAGGCGCCAAATCTTGGAGAACCAACGGAAATTTTCTTCAGACGGCCCTCCATCGCCGACAAAGTCGGGCTCATTTGACTTGCTGAGAGAAGGCTCGGAAGGATTGGTGTCTCCTGTTGAAGAGAAGATGGATTCTTCTGATAGAATGGCTGCTAGTGGAGATGAAAATAATGATTCCGAGGACAAGGACTCTCCGGTTGGATCAAGGGCTAAGAATTTATTGCAAGAGCTCCGCAATGCCAATGAAGAAGGACACAATGGTGAATTAACAGCTCAACAGTATAGACTTGAGAGGCAACGCAGGAAAAACCAGGCCGAATCAGGATGATTTCGTTTAAATACCTTTATATGTTATAACTATTTAACGCGAGACGGTTCAGATATTAAGTTTTGCTCTATTTGCACTCAACTCATCAAGATCATAGTCTAAGACCATTAGAGCCTTTTTTGCACTTGGATCAACTCTATTCTCAGGGTAATCGAAGTACGGTTTGTTGAGCGATAACAAGCCTGTGCCACTTAATTTGCCTATGAAGGGACGATTTATCTTATTCAAGTGGTCAACTAAGGATAAATCAAATGCTGAACTTTTGTTCAACTCGGCGACTAAATCTTCAATTTCTTTGCAATTCTGCTCAACCAATCGTAGTAGGAAAACTTCGCCACTTATTGTTGCACCAATTACAACTTTCCCAGCATCGCTACTTTCAGACCAAGGATTAGTCAAGTTAGCTGGCGCTAGTCGTGCAATACCTGAAGTATGTATCTTGGTTCCTTTTAAAGAGTACAATGTTGTATCACTAGAATTCATGACAACAATCAGGGAGTTTTTTGCACTAGCAAAAACCCTGTCTCCATAATTAACCTGGTCAATCATGGGAATCGATTTAGGATAACAGACTTTGATATTTTCCAGTGATGAACTATCAAATTGGAATATGGAATCTTCTTGTGTAGTAACCAAAATAGTGTTTCCGGCAACGCTCATTGAAATGATTTTACTAGGCAACTGCCTAAAACATTGGACTGGCATCAACTTCTTTTCAACTTCATCGTACAAAGTGTAATATATTGTATTTTCACCCGTGAAAAAGATCCGCTCATGAACTTGCTGTATATGTGTTACAGGTTCTCGACTATTAAACGAAGCCAATACCAAAACGCTAACAGACGGGGTTTCATTCGTTTTATTTCTTTTTATATTCAATACTTTAATCAATCCAGTGTTTTTCTCATTACTAGTATTACAACATCCTAGAAGTACTTTATATTTTGTTCGATCGTGTCGCTCTATCCTCCATATGCAAGCACATTGGGCCACCTCATTTTCGCTTAGAATTCTCTCTTCACCAGGTCGCTTTGAGTTAACTTCTGTGTGTTCCAAAATCCTGTGTTTCTGTCGGTCGACAAATTTTAGCTTCCCACGTTGGGAACCACATAACAACATAAAAATTGAAATATGTGGGAGATACAATAGCTTCTTTGGTTCATCCGGTATGCGGACTTGCTTGATCATAGGTTTGGTAAATGTTGTTACATGGGTAATGGCGAAGCCATTATCCCGAAATACTCCTAACCTTTTGTAGGTTGGTAATTCAATAGTAGGGGGGAATTCAACCACAGAGTTTACAATTTTGGGAGTCATATCGTTAAACTGGACAAGCATCGGATAGGTACTGTTTTGTAAATCCATCATGTACAAATCTTTGCATCGTATGTAGACAAAGGTTTGGTCCCTGCTCGCTTGCACTTTCACCTCCCGATCTCCTACCTTTAAAAATGAGTCGCACTTGGTCAAACCATCAAAGGAAAATTGGGCAAAGTTGCCATCTGCAGCGCCCACATAGATGTGATTCTTTATCGATACCAAGTCATGGGGAACAAACTCGGAGACTTGCATTAACCGTTTGTGAATTTCAAATTTGTCCATTGGTGCCAAGAATTCCTCGTTTAGCGGATAGAAATTAATGAACCCCTCGTATGACCCAATAGCAATCATATCAAGACTACCTACCATGCATCTCTTCATCATTGATGGTTGAAAGTCCAAGGTCACTTCAGATACCAACTGCGGGTTGATAACCAAACTCAAGTCACCGGTGGCAGTAACAAGCTCAAGTATATACTTGCAAAGTATTACTTTTTCCTCCTTCTCGATGATCAAGAGAAGTTTATCACCACTTACCTCAGCAAACAATATGCATTGGTTTGTGATACAAGTGTGTAATGATGTCAAATCGGTCACCGTTACCGACCTTGTAGTAACTTGAATTATATAATCAACATCATCAGCAATAGCATTGGTAAACTGCAGTGACCTAACTACACCACAAAATATAGTTTGCTCGTCTTTGCAAATCTCTGCATCCTCAACTTCAACCATGTCGTTATCAGAACTGCCATCAAATTCAAGAAGTTTGGTCTCAAATGAAAAGGCACATATCAAAACCAGTCTTGAAAGTAGTTCTAATAGCCAGGACTGAACTACTTTTCTGAGCTCTATATAGCCTTCATCTTGCTTTGAGCCGTAATAACCTACCTTAATATGTGAAAGCTTAAATCTCGAGGCAGACCCAGTGATGGACCAAAATTCATCCTTTTTCAAACGATCAAACTCACCAGAAACAGACGAAGGAACAACTTGAAAGTCTATCACAGGAGCCCAATTGGGCGATTTTTCCAATAGCTCCGTCTTGGAGTGAGACAACTTCGTATCATTTTTAATATCACATGTATACTCTGGTTCATATAGTTCACTTAGTATAACGGTATTGGTTTGGCCACTTGCACTTGCATATTTTAGCTCATAACCAGCAGAAGTTCTCTCAAACGTAAATGTCGTAATATTTTCTGAAGCTCTAGCAATCGGTGCTATCGATTCAATTCCACTTTTAGAAATCAAGATCGAATAGAAAACTCCTATATCTGAAGATAATAGAACCTCGTCCACTTCATAATCTCCCATGCTTCTTATTTGTGACTTTGGTACATAAAAGTTTGTAGGAAAGGAACCGGCTCGAAAGTCGGACGATTTAAACTCGTAATGACCTGATATGATATCATGCACCGAGATGACTGTTAGCTTCGTAGGCGAAACAAAAAGGAATGCGGAATTTTGGAGCAACGGGGCAATAAATATGGGTATGTCAAAAGTATTCTCCAAAGGAAGGGAAGATTTGGATATGCTTGGGTCACTGGAGTAAAAATTAAACCAGCTAAATAAATTTATGTATAATCTCCTGTGCTCGGTAAACACTAAGCTTAAAAACATGTCGGTCTGCATCGCGGACTTTGACTCAATAAAGCAAGAATCAACCAAGAATCCATTCAACGGGACGTTCAAATGATTCTGCAAGACTGTACCACAATTAGACTGCTCCACCGTTTTGTAAATACGAAATGACTGCGATGCTGAGCATGATATTGTTGAAAGTCCCGATGGGGAAGATCTGAGAACAAATCCGCTTGTATTGAGCTCTGGGTAGTTCAGTTTCTGCTGCAAGTTCCACCATTGCACAATAAATGGCTTGAATACAAAAGGTCGATCCTTCAGGAGTGGTTTATACCCGTAGTCTATGTCCCTGATATTCCTCGGTACTAGGAAAATTCTTAGTAAAAGAAGAAACCCAGATTTTAGCGACACAAGAATATGATCTTCCTCTTGAGCTAGACTGGCCCGTATTATGCATGATGACCTCACAGCTGACTTGAATCTGTAATCAACTCCATTGATAAGGATAGACTGATACTTTACAAGCACATGAGCTAGCTCAAAAACAGGGTCTTCCTCCTTTTCGACCTGCTCTATACCCCCAGTCGCAGACGTATTCAACTCCTCTAATATGTCATCATCCTCGTCAAACGCGTCCATTTGTGAGTCCTCCTCTGGGGGAGTTAAATACTGATATTCTGCATCATTCAACAACTTACTTGACAGACCTTTGAATGGCTTGTTTATTTTAACTTTGAAATCTGTGTAGATATGTAAAATTGCTGGGGAATTTACTAGTGTTTGCTTGGCTATTAGATAGTTGTGGTCAATGTTATCATCGTTTAGAAAGTGTTGTAAATGGCTATACAAACTGTCATGCCCATTAACGTCTGAATTGCTAGCTAAATCATGACTCATTGCAAATTGTGGGGAGATTGCGTTGGTATCTTCTGTTCTGGCTTAAACGCAATGGAACTTTTATTTTTGATTTACAACCACACTGTCACTCCCACCACGGACTTCCCCAGTAACAGATAAAATGGAGACAAAAAAAGCAGCTAAGATTTACAATTGTTACGTCATAGGAGCGAGTTTGTCTTTGTTTGGACTTGCGTCAGGCATGGAGATGTATTCATACATGAGTTTGCAGTATTTAGACTTCTTCAACAAGTTTTACGATTATCCAACAAAAATAGAAGAAAATTTACTCAAATCGAGCAACATCTTAGGTGCAATTGGTAATTAATCTCACTTAGATACGGGCCTTTTGCCTTATTTCAAAACCTAACAAGTAAATCTAGCTGGAAGTGTCTTGGGAGGGGAGATAGCTGTGCATTTCGGTTATAACAAGGCACTAAAATCCCTATGCTTGATTTGGATTGTCGGTATTATATTCACGTTCGTGTCGGAGAGTCTTTCACTGCTTATTTTTGGTAAAATGGTGAAGGGAATTGCAATCGGTATGAGTCATGTGGTTATCCCCATATTTCAGTATGAGATAATTCCAGCAAGGAGACGGGGCCGGATTTTATCACTTTACATATTGGCAACCAGTATTGGAAATTTGCTCATATATCTGTTACCCATGATTGCAATGAAGGTGTTGGGAAATGTACAGTACCTTAGATTGCACTGGTTGGTTGATCTTTTGCCCCTTTCCCTTGCCACAATTGCCGTATTGTTCTTTCCTGAGAGCCCAAAGTGGCTAGCGTCAAATAACGAGTGGGAAAATGCTGCTGATATATTAGAAAGCATTGAAACCGCCAATTCTGAAAAGTCCGTTAGAAGCAAGTCCAAACACGAGAGAAAACGACTTGGTGATAAGCACTATGTTGTGAAAAGGTATTCTAATACCGCCAGCGTTCGAAGTTGCTCGATGAACGCCTTATTTGGCAGAAAATATATCCGAGAAGTATGCACGGGAGTTTTGTTACAATTGACGATTGACATTACTAGTGTTACTAAGTTGCTAGATTCTCTACATTCGATATGCATTGCTTGTCAAGTCAAGACTTTGAGCGAAATTAGAATAGTTCAGGAGTTTGATTTAATAATGAGATATTTATTTATCTTAGCTCCAATGATGGTCATTGATTTACTAAGAAGAAAGGACGTCTTGGTATTTGGGATGACTGTGGATACCTTATTGATGAGTATCTACGCCATTATTTTCCTTGGATTTTCAGGTGAAGCGAATCAGGCAACTCATTTCAATTTAGATATTGACTGGGGTTTGCTGGTTGAGCTTTACAAAGAATGTGCATCGATAATACTAGCACTTACAGTATTGATGGACATTGTATTCCACTCATTAGTTTTGCCTGTTTGCTGGCTTTACATATTGGAGATTTTTTCCTCGTCGACCAGGTCCAAAGGTTGGATAGTCATTTCAAGCTTGCATTGGTTATTTGAGTGTTCATTATCGTTGATTTTTCCATTTTTATTATCGAATTTGAATGGATGGTTGTTTTTGATTCTCGCTTTGATATTGTTAAGTGGAACTTTAGCCATCTCTCAGATGAAAGAGACGAGGGGAAAATCTTCGGTCAGCTCAATTTTTTCAAGTTCAAGGTTTAGCTCAGAGAAGAATTGAAGCGAATCAAAGTTTTGCATTCCCAATTAAATCAATTTCTTTGAGGGCGAGGCCAAGCTTTCTGTTGTACCTGTACCTCTTCTCTATAGCTGGAGTTGCTAATGCAATTGTAATATAGCTAACTATACAACTTACGTATCCGCAATTTCCATATCTAAATTCACTTTTCAAAAGTGATAAGTTCGAGGATAATTGCGTCTTGAGTGGTAGCAGTCATCAACTCATTGCAAAAATAGAAAACTTTGAAAAAGAGAAAAGAGAGAAGAGAAAAAAAAATTTCAAAAATGAAAACTTTTCCAGAACTCTTTTCATCCCAACACTATTTGTACTAGTGGTATCGATTGAGACTTGCATGTGTCAAGTGATCATCTAGCTTCAATCATATGTATGTGGAATCAAACTTCAATTCTGTTACATGTCCCGGCGATGATTAATTGCATTTTACCAATTGTTCCAACTGAATGTATATGGGTTGACAATAAGCATATTCGTTAAGTTTCAGCCTTGTATGAGCCATTGACATTAACTGCTCCATTCTGCTATGATTAATATACTAACTTGCACATTAGAGTATGTGAAACCTTTTAGGAAAACTGTTGTTGCTCTTATTTCATGATGATTTTATCCGACCGGGCGGACATAATTCGCTCTCAGTCCCTTCTTTTGTACAATTAAGGAGAAGGAGTCGCATTTCTTGTGTACAAACTTTTAGAAATGTTGACTGGTGAGTAGTTGATGAAAGGTCGTTTGCTGAACAGTTAGGAGCATACATTCGCCAAGGGAAGAGACGTACTAACATCAGAACATGTAGCCTGAGAAGCGTTCTATTATGCCAATCTAGTGTCTTGAAACGTCATTTCATTGTAGAACTAAGATTTTGAGGCGTTTTATTTTGGTGATGATTTTTTTATATTCACACTGTATGAGGAGCTCAAACTTCCATGACTACAGGTAAAAAAAACTGATTTAATGACTCTGAAAAATAAGACCCTTTCTTTACCCCAGTGATGAAATGATGTTTTACAGAAGCTAGTTTGTTGTTAATAGTTTATATAGTTTAACTAAAAGTTGTTAATTCAAGATTCAATGCGTGTGTAGACTTTTCAGATTTTCTGAATTTGGTAGCTCGACTACACCTGTTCAGAATTTTTCACCTCTCATCTGCAAATCATACGAGTGAAGCTAGCGTCTTACAATACATTTCACACATTCTTGTACATAGTTTGAAGTTACCAATTTAATAGCATGATATAGCATATGATGATACGACTGCGAAATACTTTACCCATAAGAAATGCGATCAGCAGTTGTCACAAGCACTCAACTACTCAACTACTGCTTCTGTTAGGATCATCTGCTGGCAAATGGTATGGTAGTGAAGAGCTGAATCACATCCTACGACTACGGAATTCACCAATATTAGCTAGACCATCTGTGATAAACACGAAGTGCAGCAGCAAAATCAGCACTCGACTGTATTCCACGCTCAATCATACGAAAGCACCAACCAAGGAGTTTTTGGGAAGCTTTTTAGACCATGAATATAAGAAAGCAAATGCCTTGATTTTCGATGAAGAATTGAGAAATAAATTCTTAACTGGCCTCAGTGATTTGGCTGTAGACGAAATTCCTCGAGCAAAAACAGATTTTTACAAGATAGTGGAGGCAACCTTTGAGTTCCAGGATAAAGGATTCGAGTTCATCGGGCTATTTTGGAAAGCATTGAGTCTAACTGAAAATTCGGCTCTACTTGATTTACAAAAGGAGATATTAGGGCAAAGGGAGAAGTTGTTGCTGTTGATATTGCATACAGGTAGGTTTGACATTTTTGAAAAATTCATTCTTCCATCAATGGAAAAGTTCGTTCCGCATCACGGATACACATTTTTAGATAAGGTGACAATGACCTTGGAGCTACAGAAAACTCCAATCGGTTTAGTTGAATTCAACGCGCAAAAGTTGATGTCTGAATTGACCGACGAGGCTACTCCTACAAGTGAAAAGAGAGACTTTGTGATTGCTCTTGTTGTGAATTCCTTGGCAGCAGGTGATAATTACGAATCTAGAATGAGGGCTATTGAAAGTTTTGTCAAGTACGCAAAAGTTGTTGAAGACGATGAGTGGCTTACCGTCGAAGGTCCATCCGAGTATGATACTCTATATCAAATGATTGGTATTCCATCTAGTGAAGATAAATTTGATTACTACTTTCAAGACATCATCAAGATCGTTGAAAAGTACCATGGGGTGTCGGTTTCCTATGACTTTTTGACCCATCTTATGAGGACCCTTTCAGAAAGAGCACCATTTGTGACGTATCGACTATTTGAATTCAAGTCAGCACAGTGGAGACAAAGAAACCTTCCCAGGAGGGATATTTTGAACCACTTGGATCTCGCATATGCTATGAAGGCTTGTTTGAAGCTTGATGAGAACAAAGTATATGAGATCTATTTGCAAAATGAAGATCTTCATGATGATGAATCTCAGGAAGCCATTTTTCTTGATCTTTGCGTTCAGCACAAGGATTGGAAATCATTGCAAGACAGGTTTGAGAACATGTATGGGAAGGGAAACTTACCGGATACTATTCACTATGGTATCACAATGCAAGCATTGGAATTTCTTGAGGCTGACAGCGAGTTGGAAAGATTATATGAACAAATCTTGGACAGAAAGTTAATTATGAATGCAGCTATTTTTATAGCCAGGATGAAAGCCAAGATTAGGCAAAAAAATCAAAAAGACTTGATTGCCATATTCGAAAATTATGTGTCCTTGGTAACTCAAGAAAAGGCAAGGAAAGATGGTGTAGCGCAGGCTTTTCCCTATAGTTTGCAATTGATGTTACTAGATGGAGCATATGAGTTGGTGTTGGAAACACTTGAGACACACCTTCAAAAAGAAAAGACGTTAGAACTTCGCATTGTATCAGGTGAAGCTTTAGGAATTGTTGCCCGTCACTTTTCCCGGAACTGCGCTGTGAAGGACCTCGACAGACTTGCTGAATTGGCACGCAAGTTTCATAAACATGATTCTGTCTTTACTTCTAGCTTGATTGCCGCATACACCCGATTGGGACAATACTCCAAAGCCGATGAGATAGCATATTATGCTCACAGCCAATCCAGCCCACCATTCTCTGATTTGCAGGTGTACGCATCTCAGTTGAAGAATTACTTACTCTGGCGGCGTGGCCACATTTCAAGAAAAACTAAACTATACAACGACATCAAGATTAATTACATTGTCACGCTATCCTTGCAAACTGAGCTTTCTATATTCCAGTCTCACACTGGGGGTATAGACCTTTTGAACGCTGTAATGGATTGTTTACGACAAGATGCAATTGACTATTCACAGGCGAATTCGCTAAGGCAACTTAAAGGTAGGCCTATAAAGACGATAAACAGTCTTTTAAAGAGTCAAATTGCTCATCGTATGCGACTAGATGAAACATTGTATTTACCACTATTGAAACAAAACTTGGTTTATCAAAATTATAAACCATTGAATGTTATGAAGCTCTTCAATGAAATGAATCAAAAGAGGATTTTGGTAAGCGCTGAGTCGTACAAATATGTAATGAAAGCGATGCGGTCCTTGGACAAAAGGTACGATCGAAGCTATAAGAACAGTACAGAAATGTTGAAACAGATGCTTCAGTTGTATGGGTTTGATGGTGAGAAGCCCAAGTCAAACCCAAGACTTGACTTCAAAAAAGATAGTGTGTTAATCTGCGACATTTTGATAAAGTATGTGGAATCCGTTGGGCTAAAGAAGGGAAGCGACTTGTTTTCCCGATTCGTTATGTTTTGTGAAACGTCTTTTGATGGGAAATTGCCACTTGATTTGAGAGCCAAGATTGATCGGTTTTTGGCCATTTGTTACAAGAGAGTCAACAGCACTGAATATGGCATGTTTTTGGAGCAAAAGTTTGAAGTTTATAGGAGCATGTTCCTTACCTGCATTCAAGAGACGGGAAGAGATGTTTGCGTTGCTCCTATACTTAACGAAACATTGGCTGATTTCACTATACAACGCATGGAGTACCTTATTCAAGTAAATGAATTCGGAATTGATCATCAAAAGGAGATAATTGATGTACTTGAGATGGGAGTACAACCAAATGTGTTTGATTACAACTACTTACTATCCTACTTTTTAAAGCAAGCACCGACTGTACATTTCGTCAACATTATGCAAATCATTGAAGATTATTTGATTATGGGTAACTTATCACAACTTGAATTGTACAAACAGAAGAAACTATGTTATAAAATTTGCATGGTACATTTGTGTGATGTTTATGACGAACAAGCAGTTGCTGAAAATTTCAAAATTCTCTCGGACTATTTTGGTATAAAGTCGTTGGATAAGGATAGAGCTCATTTGAAAGAGCTCAACTATTTGAGAAGTTCTTCAGGAAGGTTGTTTAACATAAACTTAGATCCATACGGCTCTCGTTCCATGAACCAATTTAACTTCATCGACTACTTCAATCCTGCTCGTGATGTTAGCAACGAACCAAGACTTTTCAATGAAACATCAAGGCTACTAATGAGGGTGGTTTCAGAATACTGCAACAACATTAGACAAAACGAGGTGTCATTCGCTCAGCAATATCCGAAAATATTCGCTTACATCAATTCCGATCTTAGTTATTACCCCAACTTGAGTGCTTTTAACGGTAAAGTCGATTACTTGAATTCATCACAGGACACTAGATTGCGAAGAACAAAGGATGTTTTAAGAGAATTACTATTCAACCATAATAAAGCCAAAATATTCATACCAAGCACGGTTAGTAACCTAGAGGACAATTAAAAAATAATCACTGGCATAGTATACATTTGGCAGCTAAGCCATATTCTTGTATATATATATATGTATATATTGACACAATTATAGATCATTTTATCAGCACTACCACCACTACTTATTCTCATTTTGAGGGAATTGCAAGACCCCAACGTTTGAAGTTTCGCCATAGATCAAGGGGCCGATATGTGGTTGAATGTTCCACTCCAATTTGACAGTAGCGTTTCTTCCTCTAAATCCCTTCTCCACGTCCCAGACCGAGTACTTTCCCCTTTGACCTTTCAAGTTTAATTTGGCATCGTTTTTGTCTCGTATAATTTTGTCCCAAAAGGTTACCTTGTTGGAGCTTCCTTCGGATTTTCCTGGATATTCTGCTGTTAGATAGACAAAAACCTGTTTGGTGTTCCAGTTCCAAAGATCGCTCAAATCAGTATCTAAATCAAAAGACATTTTGACATTCTCTTTCGGCTTCCTGTTAATTGAGCCGTATTGAAATGAATACTTGACGGACGACTTTGCCTCTATTCCAGAAATTGTTGTGGTATCAATTGACCAAACGTTGTCTCTGTATAATTGAAGTAAGGTTAAGACAACGACTATTCCGGATAATATACTGGCCGATGTCAACGCCAGGTTGGCAGCAGACTGAACGCGTGTTACCAAGTTGAACATATCAATTGCTATCACCAAATCAACCTCACTACCCACGCAACGTCTTGGTTTTGTCAAATTTTTACGTGTCTTTTGTTACACGAAATCGGTAGCGCGTAACACTTAGTATGGGTCAGCCACCTCTCAATACTCAAGAACCCAACATGACATAAAGTATGACTTGAACCTTCTGTCCTTCCTTATAGGGTACATTAATGGCCATATCTTACAATATTATTGCGTCGACCTTAGTTATTCACCGAATATGTGAATAAGAAAATGAGTGTCCTACTATTACCCAAAAACTGTTCTTGCAGCACAACTGTAATCAAATTGTGCTTTGCTTCAAAACTCGGTTATTCGTGTTCTAGATGCTGGCTTCACATTGGCTCGGTGTTTAAACTCCAGGATGCTGCTACCAGAAAAGTTGTTGTAACAACAATTTCGCATGGAACTTGATGCCGCACAGGTGAAAACACAATCACAAAACTGACATTCACCACAGTTTAAACTTTTCAAAACGATCATCACCACTTCTTTCTCTGTAATTTCAAATCGTCGATATGTCACTGTTCTTATCAGAAAAAGAGCCTTTATTGGCAAGAACTAGGAAATTGGAAGAGGAAGATGAGATTTCAACCCACACATCACTGTCCCAAACCTTTTTCAAATCTATGTTCAATCCGTTCCAAGTTTGTTTTCCCATCAGTTTGAGACAATCAGCAAGTAACACATTTATCCAAGACGGCAATGATATCATTGATTACTCGGATGATGACGATCCTTTACCGGATTTGCCTTCTGTGCAAGGCTCCTATCCCTTATCAACACTCAGTCCTGCCGAACGTTTGTTGGGTTTGAGAAGACAAATGCGCAAACACAAGATTGGAGTTTACATTATTCCCTCTGAAGACGAGCACCATTCAGAAGAAACTGCATTAGCTGATAAAAGACGCGAGTTTATATCTGGTTTCACGGGAAGCGCTGGTGTTGCAGTTGTAACCTTGACGGATCCTGAAAGACTTACAGGTGAAGCGATTTTGTCAACTGATGGTAGGTACTTTTTGCAAGCACAGAAACAGCTAGACCCCAAGCTATGGAAATTGAATAAACAAAACACCCTCGGGTATCAACTCTGGTACCAATATGCAATCAAAGCAGCAGTCGTTAATGATTTCAGTAATGTTCTTTCTTGTGATCCAAGAACGCTTAGTCTCTCTTTAGGAGAATTCTTCAATAACAGCCCTTCTGATTTCCAATTTAAACCATTTTCTGAAGTTAACCTTGTTGATGAGGTTTGGGGGGCTGAAAAGCCAAAGAGGTCTTTGGGACCCATCTACCAATGGGAATTAAAGTACAGTGGGGAACACTCCAACGACAAGATTAAAAGAGTTCGGGCAATTTTGAAAGAGAAGAGTGGTACACACTATTTGGTGACTGAGCTTGACAGCATTGCATGGTTGTTCAACTTGCGAGCTGACACAGACATACCCTTTGCTCCTGTGTTTTTTTCCTACGCTATCGTGACACTAACATCTGTAACTTTGTATGTGGATCATCAAAAATTGGATAACAGTGGTCCCAGCTTGAAGGAATATTTGTCAACCATAGAAGATTTGACTGTTGCCGAATACGAAGACTTTTATCATGATGCTGCTCAATTACATGCAACTGCATTTGAACCTAGTTTGAAGATCGTTCTTCCAACTAAAGAGGCAACATCGTGGGCATTGTATGACATAATTCCTGACTCATTCAGCAAACGCTTTATTATCCACGAATCGATAATTGCCAACCTCAAAATTTTCAAAAACAAGACAGAATCACATAATGCAAAAATTGCTCAGTACAAGGACTCGCTTGCTTTTATCATGTTGACATCTTGGTTAGAGCACCAGTTACTCAACAAGCATGTGAAAGTGTCCGAGTACGATGCATCGAGGAAAATTTACAGCATTAGGAAGAACCTACCCAATTTTAAAGGTTTAAGCTACGAAACAATCTCTCTGACGGGTCCAAATGCCGCAATAATCCACTATGCTCCCTCCAAATATCAAAGTGAAACTATTGACCCCGCAAAAGTGTATTTGTTGGACTCCGGGGCACATTATTTAGAGGGAACAACTGATATAACGAGAACCTACCTTTTTGACAGATCTGCAGCAACAGACGAACTTAAGAAGTATTACACTCTTGTTTTGAAAGGACACTTGGCTGTTGCTATGGCAAAATTCCCAGCAAAGTCAAGGGGAACAGGAATTGTGTTGGACTCGTATTCTCGCCAACCCTTGTGGAATCATGGACTTGATTATGCACATGGGCTTGGGCATGGTGTAGGAAGCTTTGGTTTGGTTCACGAAGGGCCTTTGTATATTCTGCCCACGGTAAACAACACAAGCAAGTTAGACTTATTTCAGCCCGGTGCCATATTGACTGACGAACCTGGTTACTATGTTGACGGCGAATTTGGTTTTAGAGTCGAAAGTGAATTGGAAGTCATCGAATTTGATGACTCCTTTGGGAAAACCAAAAACGGCGAAAAGTTCTTGGGATTCAAGTATTTAACAAAAGTTCCCTTTGCAAAGCTGTTGATCGATACAAAGTATTTGTCGCAGATTGAGATACAGTGGATAAATGACTACCATCAGAGCATTTGGGACGATTTTAGCGAAAAATTGCTAGAGTTAAATAACAGACGGGCGTATAATTGGTTGCACAAGGAGACTAGCCCCATATCTTAAGCTTGTGTAATGAATATACTACGAAGATGCAGAATATAACTTAGGCGAACCTAAGCTTCCCCCTCTACTTTTGTCTCTCCCTGGCCTTTCGAACGCCTTTGGTTTCTGAAAAGAGCTAGGCTTTCGCAATCCTGTGGTAGTTGCATTGGCACTGCTGCCTATTTTATGCGAAATAAATGGGGATGTTCGAGGCAACTGTAAGCTGGGTTTACTCACTGTGCCATCTTTAACATGAAAGCTATGCGATGCAGTGTCATCGAAGGCTGGAAACGCAGACATATCAACCTTCGAACGTTTCGCGTTGTTTAAAATCTCCGATAACCGACGTTTTGACGATTCGGTCCGCAACTGAGCCAGGCTTAGCATAGTTCTATGACCATCAAGGCTGTGTAGGCGATCAGTAATGCTCTTCAAAATCAGTTTCATACCAGCCAACATTATGGCTTCATTCAATTGAAATGATTCAGAATGTAGAAGTGACAATGCCCCTATGATACTGGCGACTTTTATCACATGTGAAGCTGTCTTTAGATGGTCCGGTCTCTCGTAGAATATCTTGAGCACATCTTTCACATTGTTGATTAAACGCTTATCTTGAGTGACCTGCTCTACTTTCTCACTGGAATTTTGAGATGGAGTATCCTCAGTTTTAACTGTCACATCTTCATTTCTTTCATCGTCAGTATGCGATCGAGGCTGTCTTCTCGCCTTCCTTTTCTCAAACTCAGATTCAATCCACGATAGCTTGCTAGGGGTATCTCCCTCGCCAAACTTTACGTAAGCTTTCTTTATCACCCTTGTCTTGAGTTCCATATCCCTGTTTCTCTCTGCATTTTCCTCCCTCCACTTTTTTTTCCTTTCTCTATTTCCTATTCTCGTCCTTCTACGAATTTCGGGTGAGGTGTTTTTAAACAATTCCACTTCGTCGAAAGTCTCGAAAGAGTATTTTATGTCTATAGTGTCGTCAACAAGTGCAGTCAATGTCGAATTAGCAATGGTGGAAATGAATTCGGCTTTCTCGTTCGTAAGCAAAAGATTTTCCGAAAAGTCTTCATTCAAGTTAGATATCATTGTGTTAATTTCATCAACGGCTTTTCCTTCTGCACTTGACTCTGACGGAAAGCCAAGAAGAAATTTCCGTGCCATACCAAGTCCATTCGCAAGCATTTTCACGTCCCTGTCTTCCTTGTTGAACACATTTTCACCCAAGGAGCCATCTTTCGATAAGAACTTGGTCAAGGACCCCCCAGAGGCTAGCTCTTCCGTAATCTGCCGGATCGTGAATAAAATATTTGTATCAGCAAGTTCTCCACTGTTGATTCTAGAGGTCAAAGAGCTCATAACCGAAGAAATTTGAGACTTGACATCCGGATTTGCAAGAAACGAATTTTTGGCATATTCTTCTTTTGAAATTGGCCCTGATGCGATACTAAATTTGTCACCTTGACTCCTTGGAGCCTCAGAAGAAAGAGATGTTTTGTATTTGTCGTCTAGTGATGGTGGGACACGTAGCTGATCTTTAGTGGGTTTAGAAACTTTTAATGGTTTATGTTTAGCTCCTTGTATTACTAGGCTTGCGTTGCTTGTTTGAGCAACGTTTGTTTTTCCTTGCTCGCGTAGATCAATAATCTGGTCAATTTCTAGATCGGATATAAGCTCCTGCGGATTCTCCGAAGCCATCTTGATAGCATTTTGTAGAATCTCGTTCATTTGCAACTGTTCAATATCAACAATTTCGTCATCCTTCTCCGTACCTACAGCATTCTTTACCGCACTTGTAATCACTGTGTGGAGTTTTTTATCTGACTTCCCCTTCTGTATATTTTGCAGCTCAGTATCCTTTTGTAAATGTGAAGCGGAGATAGTTTGACCATAGGGTAATCCAGTTACCAGTGATAAACGTTCTCTAACCCTCCGTTCTCCTTTAAAGTGATCTTGAACTTGTTGTGTAATTTCGTTAGCCAACGTTTTAATAGACTTCTTTCGGGCTGTTATTTGCTTTGCGTCATTTTTCTTGCTTTTACCTGTTGTTTTGTCACTTATGACTGCTTCGGCCAGCATGGCACTTTTGAACGCATCAGCAATTGCGTCCTCAATATCCTGGTCAGATGCTGCTGTGCTATCACCTACCTTTTCATACGGTTTGGTTTTGTAATTTTCGTCTTTATTTGTATCGTCAGTAATTAGCTTATCGACTGAAACTGGATAGCCAAAGTCAGAGCTCGAATCACTGGGTTGTTTTATAGAACTTGCTTCCTCGATGGATCTAAAAGCAGCCCCAATGGCATCAAGGAGATATTGATCTTCATCCTGTTCGTTCTTAGACGTGTCTGATGATGAGATATGAGGCGAAAGGTGTCCAGATGGTTGGAGTATCGCCTGATCAGGAACAATATTCTTTTGCACTGCTGGATTTAGCGTGGACTCTAAGACATGACGTTTCCTAGACTTTGCCTGGTTCGATTGCGATTTCGATTGCGATTTATTGGGGGCTTCACGCTGTGGATACTGGTATGTGTTAGTCGCACCAGGCATATCCTTACCGAATATTTCGTCAAATGCTTGTCCAATAATACCTCTCAAGTTTTCATCAAGATCTTCATTTTGTGAAGTGGTGGTTTTACCTTGATTTTGCAGCACCAAGCGATCAAGTGTCTTATCCTTTCCTTCAAATGGCACTGCCGTCGATGCCAAAGAACTCTTCTCGTTGTTTGATTGTATATTTAGTACTTGTTTTGAAATGTTTAGCACTGGCTCATCCTGTTTTACTTCTAATGGGGTCAAATCAACATTACGCAACGGTACTTCCTCTCTCTGTGCGATTTTTACTTGTTCTTCCACCACTTGGTCTTTATTTTCCGCAGTAGCTTCCGCTGACTCCTTTTCAAAAATATTCCCTAGCGCACTACGGATTGCAAGATCTAAATCATCATCCTCGTTATCAACTTCAACACTCTTCAGAGCAAAATAATTGTCTGCCTCTTTACGTTCTTGATCTAGTTCCCCCTTAACCAAAGAGCTTGGAATCTCCGTTTCAGAAGGCTTATCTCGTCTTGTCGAAAGTGCTTTCACAGAATTGTTCTGGACTTCTTCTTGTGCTCCTGTTTGCATCAAAGAATTGATCTCCAGTACCAACGCTAAGTCCTCTTGATGGCGCACTTTGTGAGAGTCTTCTTTTGGAGATTTCTCGCCCTGGCTTGGCACTTGATCTTGTAATAGGTTATCAAAAGCACTATCTATAGCATCATCCAATTCTTGATTCTCCGGTACTGAGGGTGCACTATTTAACTCAGTCAGCTTTGGCAACGTGTCACCCTCTGTGTAGCCATGTGTAGGATGTTTCAGTTCATCCACATCTTTAAAACCTTGTAAATTATTCTTCCCCTCTTCCTCATTGTGTTTGTCTCTGAAGTCAAACACATCATTCAAAGCATTATTTATTGCGTCCTTCATCCCATCGTCATTGTCATTTGTAGAGTATTGAGAGCGATTCTCACTCAACCTTCGGTTATTGGACTCCAAACTTGCTCCCTCATCATTCACCTCTGGCTTCTCCATGGAGCTAAAGTCAATGTTATCAAATATTGCCCCAATAGATGACTCAAGCTCATCATCGCCATATCGCCGTAGATTTGAGGATGAAGTATTATTGCTGTGATTATTCAGTTTAGACATAAATTTGTGCCTTTAAATACAGTTTCAATGCTTTGTGCTTCTATAATACAAATGTTGTACTAGTATGGCTCCGTAAAAGTGTGGATATGGAAGTTCCCTAGTACGTTTTTTTTAAAGAAAAGCAGGAAGTGAAAACAAAACAGAAACTATTTTTACACAAAAGTTCACTAAAAAGGCTACCAAATGAATTCAAAAAATATCTCTATACATACTCTACTTACCCTCTCTATTGTTCTTCCTTCTCTTCTGTCTTTAAAGCAAAGTTGATGATTAATCCCAACTTTCCAAGACCTACACCATCAATTCCCCCTTCCTTTATGACCCAATTGACGTTGTTTAAAGTGTCGTTGGCATATCTGCTGACATCGAAGTCAAACTTTGGGATTGAAACTAAATACTTTGAATCTGCAAGCTTCAAGAAGTCGGTGTCAAATTGAAAATCATATTTTTCCCCTTTGATGAAAGTAAACTCATCACATTTGGGCTTGGTGTTGAAACGTTTCTTTCTTTCATTTGATGATTTAGGGGCATTTTCAACCTTGCCTTGGAAATCCTCCTTGTAGTTCATTGGATGTGATTTTTCATTAATAATACCCAAAGGCTTTGGTTGGTTTATGCCAATATAACTGAAACTATTCAAGGCCAAGCCATAAAGGTATGGTTTGTCATTGTAAACGTCACCCTTGACGGTGTCATTAACAAACCAATTGAACAATTTTAAGCCGGTGTTCATCAAGGTCGTAGGGACATAGTCTTTAATGGAATAGGTGAAATCGTTACCAAATAATAAGTCACCACCTTTGATATCTTCTTTTGGTGTGAATTCGATATTGATTCGCAAATTAGGTTCTGGCCCTTCAGCCTTTGCGGTTGGGTTAAAATCAATTTTCTCACCATTGAGATATGTCTTGTCCTCTTGGTTGTATAGACTATTCGACAAATGGGGTTGGGAGCCATCAAATTGTTTTATATTGACTAAAAGTTTGAATACTCCAATATCAGACTTGATTTCAAGTGGTTGGTTGGTATTTACTGGAACAATCTGGAAATTTGAATCATAGTTGTTGGAGGCTTTAATAAAGAGCCGTTTGATAATTACCATGGTTTATGATAAGGCTTGAGATGCTATAGAGAAACTTGTAGTGGATAAAGTAATACTTTTGTGAATTTCAGGTCTGTATATTTTATACTTGAGAGCCAAAATCGTTTAAATTGCGGCGAGGATTGTAAACGGATTTAAGGAGTTTTTAATCCGCCATATTTAACGCGACACTAATGGTACATGTAAAGGATTTTACGGGATGATAAGAGAGCAAACAGGATACAGGATGAGGTTATTCGAATTCGGCAGTAGGTGGTGCCTGTTTTTACATAAGAGGGTACTGTTTAAATCCTTGCATCCCATTTTTACCCAGTGAAAACCATACTCCAATCCAGCCCCAAACAACTAAATGACATATTTAAAGTCACAGCCAAAACCAACACTTGCAACTACTAAGCCTCAACTTTAGAATCGCGTATCCAAGTTAGCATAATAGTGTTGTCAGTGAAACTTTCTTGTACACACAGCTTCTCAATAGCAACATAGCAATCTTGTGATTTTAGCATTTTGTGCACCGAAGATATTGTGGCATATTATATAATTTCAAAACCATATTTAATAATATAAATAGATTAAAAGGTTCTCGCAAGTTAGCAAAAGCATCTACCCTACAACAGTCTCCAAAAGAAATGTCCTCATTTATAGTAAAATGGGTTGCTAACCGACTTTTGAAAGATAACCAATGGAACAAATTAGGGGTTGAAGACCCTTACTATGAATATGTTCCCATTGAAAAGAAAAATGGTACCAAGTACAAGAAAATAACTCGAAGAATACCTCAGGGAATTTCCAAGCATGACATTAGCGTCTTGGAAACTTTCAAGAAAAAGGCATATAGATACGATTACTGGTTCAAGTTGCTCGGGGTTCAGTTTGGATGGGCAAGCATTGTCAGTGTGGTCCCCGTTGTGGGGACAGTAATACAAACTTACTGGTCATTGCAATTATTGGCGCTTGCTCGAAAGATACAGGGTGGGTTGCCATTGGATTTACAATTATTATTCTTGTTGAATATTGTAATTGATTTTGGGTTGGGATTCATTCCCATCATTGGAAGTTTGATTGAAATAGGATACAAAGCAAATTCGAGAAACTTTTTATTGTTGGAGAAGCACTTGATAAGGGTGGGACAAAAGAATCAGGGATTAATTTCTGAAGATGAGGTTCGTCCCGGTTTCATCAATGATACTGTGCAACCATTTGTTGATGAAAAGGTAAAGCCATTCGTTGATGAAACGATTAAACCAGGTGCTATCAAAGCTGGCGACCAAATCTTGGAATTGCTACAACGAAAGCCCCGCAGCTCGAGTATTTCTTCGACAAACTCTGGTGTCAGTACCAAAGGCACCAGTGGGTCCACGACACAAACAATTAATGCTACAGTCACCACTTCATCAAAGCCACTGTCCATATCCGATTCGAAAGTCAAGGAAGCTGATGCCTCTTTACTGCATCATAATATTAGCTAACGTGATTGTAGAAAGGAATGATCTAGTTCGTGCAAAAATGGATTTTAGATCTCGTAAAGCATCCTATGTTTTAAAATAGTTTAGTTTGTAATAAATAGGATAAAACGATGTTTAATTCTGCAAATGTCTTTACCTTGAATTTGATTTACTAACTAGCTCTTTTGGGAAGTTCTTTAGTAATTGTAGAATGAAAAACGAAAAACAGTGTAACCATAACTGCAACCATTTTTTCCTGATTATCTCTTTTGATATCTGCTTATTTTCAATGGAGATGTATTTTCCCGAAATGGTGTCTTAGACTTCATGAATCTCAGATATCAAAGGTCACACATTTTGCGACAAAAAGGCTTCGCCAGGCAATGCGTAGTGCGGCTTTTTGCCGAGGTTGAGTGAACTAAAAAAAATAAAAAAAATTGAAGAATTATTCGTGTTCAAGGGGCCACTACCACAACAGAGGCTGAATCACCAAAAATGACTTCTGAGAGGGATGTGTCAGCAAATGGGGACCTTAAGGATAAGGCGCAATTGGGCCAAAGTGGTTCTACCGAGGACAATACCAGTCCACAAAAATCAGACACTATACCATTAGATACACTACAGACGACGAAACCCACGTCACATCAAGACAACGACACTGATGACGTTGACTCGGCTTCCCTCAAATCAACAGATGGTGTTGTCGATAAATCAGAATCTGGACTAAACAACTCAACTACCGACGAAGCTCCAAAACCCACCGAGCAAGATTTGAATCCAGAGTTGGCCAAGTTTATGCAATATTGTCAAGAAGGATCACTTGATTCGGCAAAAGCGTTAATTGAGTCGGGATCCGCAAAGGTTAATGATACATTTAGTGACGGTATTAGCGGACTCCACTGGGCCTGTATCAACAATAGGCTCACTTTGGTAAAGTACTTGGTTGACAATGGAGCAGACCCAAATTTGTACGGAGGAGAATTGAGAGCCACGCCACTTCATTGGGCTTGCAGGAATGGACTTGTCTATATTGTTCAGTACTTGATTTCAAATACTTCGGCCGATCCAAATTTGCGGGATTTGCAAACCTACAATGCACTTCACTTGGCCGTTCACAGTTCAAATATTACATTAGTTGTGTATCTATTGTTGAGCTGTTGTGACCAAAACAGCAAGAAAAAGTTGTATATTGATGAACCTGATGGATCCAACAGAACAGCTCTTCATTGGGCCAGCTATCAAAATGACATTTTTACAGTTAATGCATTGTTGAGGTTTGGTGCGGATGTATCGAAAACTGACGACAGTTTGTTCATTCCTCTACATTGGTGTTTTATGCGTGGCCACAAGAATGTGATGAAGGCGTTAGTGGAAGGTGGGTCGGACATCTTTTTCAAAAATGATCTGGGCAAAGATAGCTTTGACATAGCAAAAGATATGAACTGCTTACATGCGTGGCAAAAGGTTTTGATAGACTCTGGACGAGATCCCAAGAACAACTGGGCACCCAAGCGCAGATGGGTTGGCCCCAAAGTAGGCAAGGTGTCAACATATATTGCCCCATTCCTTCTTTTACCCATTTCCTTGAGCATATGTACGACGTCTCAGGGCTTGGCTTTTCCAAAGTTGGTCTTGGCATTTGCGTCTTTTGCATTGGGGATCTATATCATCAGCAAGACCATAATACCAACGTATTTAATTGATGACAAGCCACTTCCAAAGTCGCCAATATTAGCTGGTATCTTTTCAGCCACCGCATTTTGGTGCATCGTAATCTGGAGTTTTGCGATACTTCCTGCCACCTTGTTTACAAATTTCATTCCCAACATTTTCATGAGCATTTTCATTGCAATTTTCGTTTGGTCGTTTTTCAAAGCTATGTTTATCAATCCAGGATTCGTACCGACCCCGACTGATAATGCAGTAATCCTTGCTCAAGTTGAGGATTTGCTTAGTTGTGGGAAATTTGACACTGACCATTTCTGTGTCAACTCATTTGTACGTAAACCACTTCGATCAAGGTACTCCAAGCACAATAAGAGGTTAGTGGCTCGATTTGACCATTACTGTCCTTGGGTTTACAACGAAATCGGAGTGAGGAACCATAAATTGTTCATTACTTTTGTTTATGCTTTGAACTTGGCCATTCTTTTCTTCACCTATTTGACAATAGAATATTTTGACAATTTAAAAGACTCGTTTGATTCCGATGATGAGGATAATCAAAGCTTCTTCTGCAGAATGATTGGTGATGATTTATGCTATGGGTACAAGAATAAACAATTCCATTTCAACTTGTTGGTGTGGTGCTGGTTACAATACGTTTGGATCTTTTTCCTTTGCTTGGTTCAAACTTTCCAAATCTTGCGTGGATTGACTACATGGGAATTTAGTTCGTTAAATTCAAGAATTATCAACCCAAGACTGAACCATTCAACGGTCCCAGAGGAAGTCGCAGACTCGCTCACGCAACCTTCCAGATCTGACCGAAAGAACAACGAATTGCAAACTTGTTTGAATTTGCTAGGTATTGATCAGTTTGTGATGACCATGAAAATGACTATCGCTTCGATCTTTAACCGAAATAGAACAACCAGCTTCGACCCCTTACATATAGACATACCTACCGACTACGGTTTGAAACAGAACTGGTTGGACTTTTGGGTCATTGGAGAACCTAGTTGGAGAAATGTATTTTACTTGCCAATCGAAGGTGAGAATAATTTGAACGGAAAAGTTGTTGACTACTACAAGCTTTATGAGTACCCGCCAAAACTGTCCAGCCAAGTAGTATAGAGTGTGTAAAAACAGCTGTCTAAGATTAATGAAAAGTATCCCCACCAGTGCAATTGCAACTACATTCGCTCTTAGCACCTTCATCCTTTCGTCCAATACTTGTCAGACAGACATTAATGCAAGCTCAATTTCAGTTAAAATTTTAACCAGAAAAAAGAGCCAAAGATCATCGCGCCTCTATCTTGTAAGATAAAACAAGGCAGTTCAATAGATGGTTTTCAATCACCTATTTATACGTTTCTCACTTTGATTGCATTGATGCCAATTCACTCATCGTCCAAGTTGGATTCAGTGGCTCTTTTGAAGAGTCAAAGAGGGACGTCTACTATAGAAATGATCCTATGAAGTACGTCGACATAGAAAAGAAAAAGAAAAAGGGTAAAAAAAGTGTAAAACAAATTTTGATGAGGAAACGAGATATTTATAGTGCGGGAGTTGGAATACAGCGATGAGATTCAGTTTTGTGTTGGCCACGGCAAATTTTTTGGAAATGATGATGAGAGCCGCTTCAGTTGAATTTGAATGTGGACCGTTTTTGTAGCCTGTGTATATTTATGGAACTGAAAGAGCTTTTCTCTGTTCCCTGGTTCAGCCAGAAAGAGGATACTTTTTAAACACTTGGTTGCGCTGAACTAGTCTTTGGTGCTACTATCAAAAATAACATTGAATATTCCTATTCCTTACACTACCAAAATGACTCCATCGGAGCTGTACCCTCGCAAAAGGACAGCTGAAAAGTATATTACTAAGGAAGAAAGACCCAAGCGATCAACCATCGATGATGTGACCAAAGACTCTACTAATGATGATGTGCAATATATTTTGCCTACGCCAGTAAATACAAACCCAGCATCGATTCAGGATCGAAAACGACATATACAAAAAATAGCAGATATCATCGTACGGAAGCAGCCTGAAGTAAAAGTACCCAAATTAAAAGCAACTGAGATTGAATACAATATTGCCAAGAGTACAAGCAACAAAACATATGCCTCCACTTTGAGAAATGCAGTGTTGAAACTTCAACGTCCAGAGAAGTTTCAGCTGGCAACGCACAAGAAGAAACATTCGCAAGAGGATGCGTTAAAGTTGCTAAAGTCAATGACAGTTTCTGACGAGAAATTAAAAAAGTATGGGTTTGTCATGTCGGTACCGGAGTCAGTTCCATATAACAAAATCACTAGAAATTGTCAACGTTGCGATACTGAATTTAAATTGAGTCAACAATTGGAACCTACGTTGTGTTCATTTCATTACGGTAAGGTGCGACGCAATCCTGACAATAGAGAAAGATACTACGAATGTTGCTTGGCACCAAAAGATGATAGCAAGCCGTGTGATAGTTGTAAACATCATGTGTATCAAAATCTGACTCCTGAAGAAAAGCAAAGCATTCGACCTTTTGTGAAAACAGAGGAAGTATTTGATCAGAAGGGGAAATACCGAGTTTTAGGTATTGACTGTGAAATGGGGTATACTACCAAGGGCTTTGAATTGATGCGAGTCACGGCCGTTGATTATTTCTCTTTGAAAACAGTTATGGACGCTTATGTTCTTCCATTTGGAGAAGTGGTTGATTTTAATACGCGATTTTCGGGGATATCAGCTATTGACGGGAACTTTGTAAGCTTCAATCAAATGATTCAGGAGCTCGGCACTGTGATGGATAAAGATACAATCCTTATTGGACATGGTTTAGAAAACGACATGAATGCATTACGGCTAATCCACAATCAAATCATTGATACGTCAATACTATATCCCAAATTTGAAAGCACCCCTACTTCAAAGAAAAGTTTAAAGGATTTAACATTCAAGTATTTGAGTAGAAATATACAAGTTGGGGATCACGATAGTGCAGAGGATTCTATAGCCGCTATTGAAATTGTCAAATTTCATGTTGATAAATTGAAAGTTTAAAGTGGGAACAGCCATAAAAAGTGGTTTCATATCTAGAATCTAGTATTCAGGAAGCCTGTACCTCGCATTTGATGAGTCTGCTATAGCCCTATTACAAGTCGAGCTTCTTCCCTTTTTGCAGTAGAAAGTACCATTGATTGGCACTTGTGTCGTTATATAGTCAATGGATGTTCCAATAAAGTTTTGATTAAGTATGCTCAACCCACACGCCTCATCCACTTCCACTTTTCTTTCCAAGTTTGCTTCCACCACTGTTTCCATCAATTCAACTTGCATTAGCTCCTGGTAATCGATGATGCACGATAAGTCATAATTCAAATGTTGAAAATCGTTGAACTTGTAATCCTTAAATTGTTGATACCGGTTAAACTCATCCATTAGAACATACTTCAATTGCGTATCGAGCATGTCGTTGTCTCTCAATAATAAATTGTGGATATTTGGTGTCGGTTGTAGTATTGACTGCATCCTCGGGTTTAAGTTTATTCTGCACTCACTAGCTTCATAGATGTGATCGGTCAATTTTAACGAACGGATGTAAAACTTGATTATCGTATTTTCAAGACACTTTTTATCTTCCTTTGTCGGGGAAGATGAGCTTAGTGAGTTAGTCCCTTGATAAAAACGGTTCAATTGTGCTGGCGATACTGCAATTTTGTTTGCCACGTCTTGTAAAAAGCCAATGATGGTTGTCTTATCGTGAGTATTTGAGGTGATTTTGAAGATTGGGTGCTCCTCTTGGGGTGGGTGATGGAAAGCTAGTACTGAAGTAAGGGCAAAAAATAAGAAGATGGATACCTTTGATATCAAACACATTGCTTTTGTCGAAAAGAAATGGTTATATATCATTACTAATTTATTTGTGATGCAAAAATTATGTAAATATATATAGCTTACACAATTACACACTAAAAGTAAACTCATTACTAATGGCATAGGGCATAGGGCAACAGTTTTATATAATCAATACCATGGCTTTAAGTTATAAATAGAATACACCTGCTAGAGCAACTATTCATGGTGTTAATACCGGCCTTTACCAACTAACCAAAGCAATTCAAAAATGATGAAAAAGCAATGCATGATGTTTAACCAAGCCAAGCTACTTTTAACTAAAAGCAATTTTTCCCCACCTCAGAAGCTAGCTCAAACTGTAACACTTCTTATCCATTGAGCTTGCATGGCTATTATACTAGGCCCTATATATAATTTGCAACGTTCTAAGTTGCAAAATAGTATTCCACATTATTATGTACACAAAACCAAGTGCGACACGTGAATGTTAATTGAACAAAAAAAATAAAAACAGACGCGAATTCTTTTTTTTTATTTTAACAAAAGAAAAAAGGGATTTTAAATAAATGGTTATTGTATATGTAACCACCAAAAATCCACTACCCAAAATATAGCTATGTTTATTCTTTTTAACTTGAATTTCATTACCTTGATTTAGTTACTACTACTACTATTACTACTACTACATCATCATCATGGGTACAACCACAGCGACTACAACACCAAAGAGGACGGGATTATCTCAAAGCAATGCTAGCTCATCAAGTAGCAAGAAGAAGCAAGCATCATTAATGTCCTTCTTTAAGCCCATGACAGCCAAAAACAATGTCAAAGAAGAACCCAATCTGTCGCCCAAAAAACCAATGCAGCAAAACTGTGTATCATCGTCGTCCCCCTTGAAATCAAAAACGACGATCAAGCAGGAATTATCAAGCGATAAGGAAAATGACAATACATTGATGCATGATGAAGACGAGTTTAGAGATTTATCATTTTCATCTAGCTTGACGTCACCT
Source organism: Lodderomyces margitis (assembly GCF_024628925.1). Taxonomy (NCBI): domain Eukaryota; kingdom Fungi; phylum Ascomycota; class Pichiomycetes; order Serinales; family Debaryomycetaceae; genus Lodderomyces; species Lodderomyces margitis. The sequence continues at coordinate 137,233 of NW_026261780.1, forward strand.
CCAGATGTAAACCAAGATAAGACTGAACATAAGCAGTCCAATAACAATGCAAAGACTGGTCAGGGAGGTAGTACACCCTTGAAGGGGCATAGAACAGCACTCAACTCCAGTCCCATTAATTCAACTCGCCATAAAAAGAAGCAAATCAATTACGCAGAATCAGACTCCGACGATGAGGACACTGTCATTCAGTCTTCTCGTAAGAAGAGAAAGGTTGTGCAAGAGGCAAGTGATGATGAAGATGAATTTCAACCGATTATGTCTGATGGGGACGATGATGATGACATGAGTGATTTTGTGGTTGATGACGACGACGAAGGTGATGATGATGAACCAGCTGTCCTGGAAGATGATGAGGATGTCCCCAAGCCAAAGTCGAGTGTGTCCCGTAAACCAAAATCTGCATCCGTTGCGGCGTCCATTCCGGAGGTTAATACATCAAACGATACAACCACTTTATCCAACAACGGTTTAACTGACAAGTTTGACGCGTCCTCATCTTATGATGCTTCAGGATACAAGACGAAACAATTCCTGTCAAAGCCATTGCCAACCACCAAAAAGAATTTTGCCAAGGAAAATGAGGAGAGATATCAGTGGCTTGTCAATATTAAAGATGCTGAAAAGAGAACTCCTGATGATCCAAACTATGACCCAAGAACACTATACATTCCACAGTCGGCATGGTCCAAGTTTACTGCATTTGAGAAACAATACTGGGAAATCAAGTCCAGAATGTGGAACACTGTTGTTTTTTTCAAGAAGGGAAAATTCTACGAATTATATGAAAATGATGCTATGATTGCAAACACTCAGTTCGATCTTAAAATAGCTGGTGGTGGAAGAGCAAACATGAAGTTAGCTGGTATACCGGAAATGTCATTTGAGCACTGGGCAAAAGAGTTTATCAGTCATGGTTATAAAGTCGCCAAAGTAGATCAAAAGGAGTCCATGTTGGCTAAAGAAATGAGGGGCGGGGGATCTAAAGAAGAAAAGATAATCAAGAGGGAGTTGACTGGGGTGTTGACTGGTGGTACCTTGACTAATTTGGACATGATCACCGATGACATGTCAACGTATTGTCTTAGTATTAAGGAAGAAACGGGTGAGGATGGATCCAAGATCTTTGGAGTTGCCTTTGTTGATACTGCTACTGCCGAATTGAATTTGATCGAATTGCAAGATGACGCCGAATGCACCAAGCTCGATACATTAATCACACAAGTCAAGCCAAAGGAAGTCATTTGTGAAAAGGGAAACCTCTGTAACATTGCCACCCAGATTTTGAAATTTTGCGCCCATTCAAATAACCAAATTTGGAACAACTTGAATCCTATTACTGAGTTTTGGGACTACGATATTTCTGTCGACCACTTGGTCAAGTCAAGATATTATGATGCAGAGGATTTGGACGATTATTCAAAATACCCTCAAACGCTAGTTGATTTCAAACAGAATCACGTTGTAGCATTCAATGCATTTGGTGGATTGTTATCCTACTTGAAAACTCTCAAGTTAGATGAAAGTATCATGAGTTTGGGCAATATCAAGCAGTACAAGATCTCTGAGAACGAAACGTCGCACATGATTCTTGATGGGATCACTTTGAGTAATTTGGAAATTCTCAACAACAATTACGATGGAGGTGATCAAGGCACTTTATTGAAATTGGTGAATCGTGCAACAACATCGTTTGGTAAAAGACACTTGAAAAAATGGGTCTTGCATCCTTTGATGAGAATTGATGAGATTAACCTGAGGTACGATTCGATTGACTACTTGATGGGCGACGGCTCTGAGTTGAGATCAATCTTACAAAACTGCTTAACCATTTTGCCTGATTTAGAACGTTTGATTGCTCGTGTGCACGGAGGAACTCTTCGATTTAGGGATTTCCTTAAAGTTGTTGAAAGTTTTGAAAGCATTGCTAGGTTTTCCAAACAGTTGCTGGAATTAGCCCATGTTGGTGAATGTGGAGTATTGTTTAAATACTTGCACAGTTTCCCCCAGGACATGGTTGAGCATATCGTTGAATGGGAGGATGCTTTTGATAGACAACAAGCCTTGAATGATATCATTATTCCAGCAAAGGGGGTTGATGCTGAATTTGACCAATCACAAGCCATCATTGATGATTTAGAAAATCAACTTAATGAACTTTTGAAGGGATACAAGAAGGAATTTAAATCGCACGAAATTTTCTATCGTGATTCAGGAAAAGAAATCTACCTTGTTGAACTTCCAGTAAAGTTGGTTAAACATGTACCTTCAAGTTGGCAAACTATGGGTGCAACGTCCAAAGTTAAGCGGTTTTGGTCACCCGAAGTTAAGCAATTGGCAAGGAAATTGATGGAGCAAAGAGAGTTGCACAAGATGGTGTGTGACACTTTAAAGAATAGGATGTATGCAAAATTTGATACCCACTATACTACCTGGATGAAAGTGATCAATTGTATGGCCAACATTGATTGCATTCTTGCATTGACGAAAGTTTCCGAGTCAATTGGTTATCCATCATGTCGTCCCGAGTTTGTATCAAGTGACCATGGTGTTCTTGATTTTAAAGAGTTGAGGCACCCTTGCTTTATCAGTACTAGGGATTTCATTCCCAATGATATTCAGTTAGGTGGCGATCAACCTAACTTCGGATTATTGACTGGTGCCAATGCTGCAGGTAAGTCTACTATAATGAGGACTACTGCATTGGCAGTGATTTTGAGTCAAATTGGGTGCTACATACCTGCTCAGCAGGCAAGTTTAACTCCCGTCGATAGGATTATGACGCGGTTGGGTGCAAACGATAACATCATGCAAGGCAAATCGACATTCTTTGTTGAACTTTCGGAAACGAAAAAGATTTTGAGCAACGCTACGCCTAAATCTTTGGTGATTTTAGATGAATTGGGTAGAGGCGGTTCAAGTAGTGATGGATTTGCCATTGCTGAAGCCGTTTTGCACCATTTGGCAACTCATTTACAACCAGTAGGATTCTTTGCCACCCATTACAATACTCTTGGTGTGTCATTCAAGTCACATCCACAGATAAAACCCATGAGGATGGCAATTATTGTCGATCAAGAGTCACGAGACATCACATTTTTGTATAAATTAGAGGATGGAACGGCGCCAGGGTCGTTTGGAATGAATGTGGCGTTAATGTGTGGGATTTCGAGGGAGATTGTTGATAATGCTGAGATTGCCGCCAAGAATTACGAACAAGTATCGAGCTTAAAACGGACTTATGAAGAGGCAGATAATATCAATAGTGATGAAATGAGTTTGGGTTTGCAAAGTGATTGCGTGTGGTATGGTACTGATAGAATTGGGTTGTTGAAACAAGATATACTAAATTATGAAACATCAGTTCAAGAGAAGGCCCTTGGTAATGTTTATGAAATGATAGATTCTTTATAGTTGGTAGAATAGTTTATAAATTTGTGATAAAGTTGTATGTAGCTATTGTCTATAATTCTGTTGTACAAAAAGAAAAAAATTAAAAAAGAAAGTCCATTGCAAGACCGCTACTATGAACTAAAGTTTACACCAGTAGATAGAAAGGTGCTAACAAGTGATATTGATAAACTCATCCTTGTGAAAGATTGGTTTGATGTCTTTTGGGGTTGAGTGCACTCTTCATCTTCAAATGAAACGCGAAGATGTCTTTGCACACTAGCAGTTCGGACTTTTGTGAAGGCAATAGCAAGCTTTGCAAGGGTGTGTGTGACATTTTACCAAAACAAAACCCCAGAATTCACTTCTGGAAAAAAAAAAATTTGGAAAAAGGAGAAACGCCATTGAAACACACCTCTTTCTTCTTTGTCCCAGGTACAAATCAATTACACCAAAGATGTCTTCAATTA